>NW_026694818.1:0-238854 GCF_021218885.2 Marmota monax
ATCTCAAAACTGTCCCCTTTGCCTGTATACAACAGATATCACTTTGGTTTAGGCCACCCACTGTGTCTCAGTTTAATTACTGAAATAATTTTCTAACTTGATCACCATGCTTCAAACTGTGATTCCTTTAAATAAGAGTTTCTCAGCCTTGATGTTATTATTATTTGGGGTTGGATAACTCTTTGTTGTGGCAGTCCTATATATTGTAGGATGTTTAGTATCCCTGGTCTCTATCTAATGGATGACATTAGCACTTTCCAACCCACCATGTGACAATCAAAAATTTCTCCAGTCATTATTAAATGTTTCCTGATAGGCAAAATCACTCCAGTTGAGAACCACTGCTTCAAAACATTCCCCACAGTATGGCTTGATGAATTATTTTTCTAAAATTCAGATCCATCACCCTCTTGCTTAAAGTCTTACAAGGATTTTCTACCATTCCAGAGAAAGAAAATCTTTTAGTTTAGCTTATAAAGCCCTTATAAAGTCTGGCACCTGCAAACTCTCTGGATCAATTGATTTCAGCTAAGGTTACTGAAAAAAATTATACAACCACCCAGTGGTTCTGATATAAACTCCCGCAAGCTCTCCCTATTGACTACTTTTTTAGCCTCCTGTCTCACCATTCATGGTAATTTTCTATTCAATCTGAAATTCTCTCAACTTTCTATATTCTTTCTTATATCCAGACTTTGGCCCATGCTGTTCCCAAAGCCTAGGATGTCCTTTCTCTATTCTACCTGTGTCTAGCTTAATTGACACCTGCCTTAGGAGGTGTTATCTAATATACCCCATTCCATAATCCACACCCTACTTTTGTCAGCAAGGGTGGATAGAAACCCTCACTTTGTGCTCCCATGATGACCTGTGCTCATCCCTATATTTCTGGGTAGCCGAGGCCTGCCTTTTCATCTAATCTATAGTTCCGTACATCATTATATCTCAAGTACCAAGAATAGTGCTTGTCACAAATCAGGTGCTAAAAACATATTTGTCGAAAGAAGGGAGGGAAGTAAGAAAGGCCCAAGTGACATATAAACTGATCCCTGATGGACTCTTGTGGGCCTGACTGTCTATATGGTGAGTCATAGGTTATGTGATAATGAGATTGACTAAGTTATTTTAGTTTTACAGGGAGATGTCAGAATGACAGGCTGCCCCTGCAATGAGATCTAAGTATTTTTGCAATACTACAGCAGGTGACAAGTTCACTTACATCACAGATTTCTATAGGCTGACAATACAAAAAAATCATGGCATCTCCACATAAGACTGTTTGCAGTGAAATTCTTAGTATCAAATGTTTTAGGGATTCAGTGGGATGGTTTGTTTGGTTTTTTGTTTTGTTTTTTAAAGAGAGAGAGAGAGAGAGAGAAGAGAGAGAGAGAGAGAATTTTTAATATTTATTTTTTAGCTTTTGGCGGACACAACATCTTTTGTTTGTATGTGGTGCTGAGGATTGAACCTGGGCCGCACGCATGCCAGGCGAGCACGCTACCGCTTGCGCCATATCCCCAATGGGATGGTTTTTTACAGTAGGTTTTATTTGGAACTCAAATTATGGAGATCAATATGAGCTCTACTTCAGAGATCTGATTAAAAATTAAAAATCAAGTTTTCAACAACCCATTTCAGAAAAACAGTCACTGAGGTAATAAAATCAAAGGGGGCAAAGGCTTTTTTCTATCTTCCTCCAAACAAGAACCAAAAAAATGTTCCAAAGTCAGACACAGTTATTGTCAGAAATAAAAGATGGTTTGGTACAAAGAGTCAAAACTATAAAAACACAAGCTGAACACAGCTTATTTTACTATAAACAACTATGAGAATTATATCTGGAATGTACTTGGGCCACATTTAACTAATCAGTTAGAACCAAGAAAGAATTCCATGTACCATTACCAAACAAAAGTCGTTTAAATGTCCAGTATATGGAAATGAAATGAGTTACAGTCTGGGATTTACTTTGAAATACTTCACCAACAACAATAACAAAAAGGAGATAGACTATGTGAGGTAAATCTTGATAAATATTGAAGCAGGATGATGAGCACATGGGTTTCCTTATATTAGACTCCCTACTTTTTTGTTTGAAATTTTTCTGAAAAAAAATTCAAAGTCAGAGTAAAAATATTAGAAGCCAATCTCATCTACAAATGTTAACTAAAATATTTCAGAGAGCCACTTACTTTAAGTAACATTTGTTATAAAAATATAGCACAACAGGTTAATCTGAACAATACCTCCAAGTTTTCTGTAATGAGATTTATTTTTAGGTTTTGTGCACAATGAGCAATCTAAGAGGTCATTTTTAACTTAAATCTAAAATTAAATTGAAATTTTAAACCTACATAAACTCTAAGCTAAGTAAGAACTTTGAAGGTATGTTTTAGATTGTTGTTTAAATCAAAACAAGCAAATGACTAGTTTTGTGTAAGACAGTGTAGTGTAAGTAGCTGGGCACGGTGGCAAAGGCCTGTAATCCTAGTGGCTCAGAAGGCTGGGGCAGAAGGATCACGAGCCAGCCTCAGCAAAAGCAAGGTGCAAGCAAATCAGTGAGACCCTGTCTCTAAATAAAATATAAAATAGGGCTGGGGATGTGGCTCAGAGGTCAAGTGCCCCTGAGTTCAATCCCTGGTGCCCCCATCCCCACAAAAATATAGTGTAAGTGTAATTATTAAAAAAAAAAAAAGTCAACAATGTTTCTAATTTGACATAAAAAGCTGAGCCAAACAAAATCACATCAACAAAGTTGAGCAGCTCCTGAGACTTATAATGTCCATTTCAGTCAAGATGCACATCTTTAAGCCCCCAGGGAAAGCTTTTCACGTTATAATGCCAGGGATTCACTTGAAGAGTAGCTCTCTTTTACTCCTCCAGGAAAGCTAAAGAAGTGCACTGAGAGGCCAGGTAGAAATGTGCCAAAATAAAATCAGCATGTCGACATCAGTAAAAATTAATACAATTAAACACTGATGTTTAACTATCTCTAAGACTATATAAGTTTTACAGATAGGAAGGTTCAGATCAGAGATCATCTTACCTGCAAAAGAATTCCCATAGATCTAAATTTTGAATTCTCTGAATTCTTTTAATTCGGTTACGATCCATTGTTTTCCCAAAGAGACTGGCAACTTCATTATATTCATGTGTTTGATTGTGCAGAGAAATAAGCTGGGAAGAAAAGAGTACATGGTTTTGTTACACTCCTTTCTAATTTCTTCAAGGGATAGATAGTCAGACCTGCTCTTACCTGATATGGTACTTCAGTATTCACATTCTCCCAGTGTGGTGGCATAGGGATAGCCTCATTTTCACAGATATAACTTAAAATAGCAAAAAATAAAACAAAATATTAGAAGCTGATTATAATTACTGCCAGTAATTTAGTATTTTCTCCGAAGCTAAATTTTCATGTTCATGGTATGATGTCAAATGCAATAAGTGCAACCCTTTGTTTCTTTATTTAAAAATATTTATTGAATGCTTACTGTGTGCTGTTTTTCAGGTATTGAATAGTAAACTTTGATGAAAAATATCCAATCTTACACACCAATAAATTTCAAAAATAATTATATAGTTCTGTCTTATTTTCTTTTAAGTTTCTAAAATTTCTTTAAAATGTAAGGAAGATTAGAGAAAAGGTATTTCTAAGGAAAAAAATTAAACTCCTGATGGAAAAAAAAAAAGCCCAAGCTCTTATTTATATTGCCTACTGAATAAAAGTGAAACTCTTATCAGCCATTTATGTACTCCAAGATCTGAGTCAAATCTAAAATTCTCTTTCGTGATCCACATTAATTCGCTTACTGCAGTCAGAAATCTTTTTAAAACTAAAGTGTCCAAACCACTGGATGTGAGCAAAGAAAGATAGTGATGATGGGGTGTTTAATAGTAAAAGCTAACACTCCAATCCTCTCTGGTGATTGAAAATAGAAAAAATTTTAATGGAAAAAACTAGTTTCAAACCTATCCTTAGTTTATTTTTTCAAACTCATTTTAATTTTAGGAAAAAACAACATCATTAAAAATGACTGTACATAAAGAAGAATGCAGTGGGAAGTGTCCCTCCAACTCCAGTCCTTGTTATATCCAATTCTTTCTTCTTGCTTACTCCAAGTAATTACTGTTTTTAATTGTTTGTTCTTTTGGAATCTCTTTAGGTAAATATAAGCCAAATTATTCTTTCACACAAATGGCAGCATAAATAGCCTACATTTCTGCATCTTTTTATCCACTTAATCTGAGATCTTTCCATATTAACACATAGAAAGTATTCTCATTCCCAGTGCCTACAACAGAGTTTGGCATATGATAGACACTCAATAAATACTGGTTGAATAAATAAAAGAACTCTAAATATTTTTCAGATGCCCAGCATTCCACTGTATGAGTGAGTGTGTGTGTGTGTGTGTGTGTGTGTGTGGTTTATTTATCCAGATTCCTATTGATGATACTCAGCTTGTCTTTCATTTTTGCTACTGTATTAAGAACTCCACAAAGAACAAATTTGTCTATTTATCACTTTACATGTCCATTGGTCTATCTGAAGAATAACACTTTGAAATTAAATTTTTGGTCAAAGTATATATTTATTCATGATTTTGACAGATACTGTGCAAATGCCACCTTATTAACATTCTCACAAGAAATATAGAGAAAGCCTATTTGCCAAAAACCTCTCCAAAAAGGTGTGATATTAAGCTTTCAAATTTCTGTCAATCTGATAGTTTTTTTTTTTTTAAGCCTGATACTGATTTGTATTTCTCTTTTGCAGCTGTGTGAATGTTCAAATTCTTCATCCATGTTGGTCTTAGAGAATTCTAAAATAACTCTGAATTAGTTCTTTCACTATAACAAGCAAAAAATTTGTCCTAAATGTCTAAGTATCTTTTAGCTATTGTAAAAACAGACAAAATTTTATAGTCCAAAGCCTGAATTAATTCCTTGTCAATAGGAGGTATAAATTATTTGCTTTGCCTGAAATAAATGTTTAATAGTCTTCAATGAACATTTCTACGTCAGCACCTGACCTTCATCACTCTATTTTTCCTCTTTAATTAACTCTCCCCTTTTATTATTATCTTGCATGCTGTCCTCCATTCTGTTTAATTCTCTCCCTCTCCTGCTGTTGTTATATTATTTGTACAGTGTGGATAGAACAGTATTTGACCCCACCTTATGCTTCTTACCCCCATCAAAGGCATACCAGATAAAACACATCCAATAATATTTTCCATTATAATGTCTCATTTTTCTCCCAGATTACATGTTCTTTGAAGATAAGCAATTCCTTTTTGTATTCCTAGTACTAAAGAATGTGACCATGATGTAGCTGGAAGAAAAATATTCTCTATATTCCATAGATGTATTAGCACATTTATCATAAATATCTGAATAACTTTTAAATCATAATGCAAATTATAAGTCACAAATATTGAGAAACGAACTGATACAAACTTAAAATATTTATTCCTTTGCCCTAATTCTTTCAATTTCTTTCTTTTGCTCAAATCCTTTCAAAAATTCTCCTTGGAGGAAGCAAACAGGTATTTTGTACAATTCACATGCTACCATTTTAGTTTTGTTTTGTTTCATTTTAAATTCTTTGAAAAAAAAGAATTTCAGTATTTGCTTAAGGAATCATTTTTTTAAAAAAGGAGACATGCTCTAAGGTTTTTCCCTTCAACCACATTCATATGAATAACAAATATTTAATCTGGCATGTACACCTCTTTTTTCAGACTATGTACAGCCAGAGAGAGCAAAAAGAAAATCTTCAGTGTAGATCCAGGGAGCTGTCCTGTTGCCCCGTTGTGCAAACATTTTCCTTAGGTCTCTTTTAATTGCTAAAGACTTGAAATTACTTCTAAGGGTTGCCTAGTAGAAATCAGTAGAGATACAAAGTGGGCAATTACCCAGGACTTATGACTCAAATAATTGGATGGTTCTGTTGAGAATATCTTTAGTTAAAATTCAAATTTACCAGTGTATTATTTTAAGGGTTTATTACAAAGGCCATAAGACATTTTGTAACTACTGTGCACACTATTCTCAAGAATTGAAAACAATAAATAAACAACAAAAGGGGGAAAGAATAGAAGAAATGATGACAGAAGATGATTGGCTATTTTATCAACAAATGAGAGACTTAATATTTAAAAGGTCAATTTAATATATAAAAAGTCATTTATTGACTCACTAAAACATTAGTCTATGCGTTTCTCTATCAAATGGCAAAATACCGTTTCTGCCCCATTCTCTTTACAATACCTGAAAGCACTGATAGAAAAAGGAGCCCTTTTTATTAAGCGCTGCTTTCCAGTGGTGAGATTCATTTGCTTCATTTCTGTACACAAAGACAAAGATATTAGATAAGCCATAGAAACATACTGTGCTATAAAATGTCACGAAGATTAGTCGTCACACTACATGATGACCAGGAATCATGGAGATATGGGAGCAGCTGACAGGCAGAGTATATTAAGATACTTTACCATGCATCTATACATCTTGTCATAAAGGTGCTCTTCAGGGGAGCACAGCTTCATTGCTTGACCTAAGCTCATACATAAAGATGCTAATTTTATACACTGCTCAGTATGCAGGGTCTATTCCTTTCTGTACTGCGCTTAGGTTATACCGACAATAAAATACAAGAGTTCTAAGTTTAGGAAAGTTAAGAGTACTAGAAAAAGAAAGAAATTATCATATTAAACCTTCTGTTTGGCTTATTAAATGGAAAAATATACTTTGATTTATTTCTCCAAGAATTTTGGAAATGAGAAAAGAGATACATTACCATTATAAAACTTGCACAACTCACAGAATTTCAAAAATTTGTATATTTCTTGCCTTCTCTTTAAATTGTATACCTAAACCAAAAAAAATAGAAAACCTGGCGAGACCCAACACATACTTATATAACCAATTCTAGTGATAAAATATTAATTAATAACTAAATGTATCATTTTCTTCTTTCATCTATATTTCAGCCTTGGCAATATTTACCAGATCCATGTCTTCATTCCCACATAAGTCTTAATTCAAGATTCTAGCCAGGTTATCTTGTCTACTTGACAGCATTTCATTCCTAAACAAAGAGTTCACCCACCCAGGCAAGTGCTAATGTAAAGTTTGTCCTGGCTTTCTGTATTCTCCTAGACTCGGCACATACTGTCATCATTACAGTTCAAGGGAAAAAGCAAGATCTTCTCAGCACATAATGCAAAACCTGTAGTGCCATCTTCTTAAACCATCTCATTTTGAGTTTACTTTTCTCAGTTTATAGAGAGAAGCTGAGTTGACTAGTAGCAGAATGGTTGGGGCTAATAACTTTGAAATAGTGTATGTTAAGTACTAATAACTATCTTTGAAGTAATATCACTATATAGAGGGTTGGGGAACTTGAGTTATTAGTATATGTAATTTGTTTGATAAAGATATTTACTTTTTGTGATACTGGAGATTGATCCCAGGGGTGTAACACTGAGCTATAACCCCAGCCCTTTTTATTTTTGCGACAGGGTCTCACTAAATTGCCCGGGTTGGCCTTAAATTTGAAATCTTCCTGCCTCAGTCTCCAAAGTTGCTGGGATTATAGATACGTACCATCACACCTGGCAAGATATTTTTTGATAAACTTAATTTTCTGACAGAAAGCTTTCAAAATATGTACTTTACTAGCAAATATTCTTTTAGGATCAATGTGGCTTGCTAAATTATCTACTGAATGCTTTAATAAACCTCATTCTCTTCATGAAGCCTGAAGCCTGTATATATCATTCTATTTTACCACTGCTTCAAAAAAAATGTCTAGAAATGTCTACCACACACTGTTTGCCTATACTGTAGCAGAAAGTCAAATGTCAGGATCCTCTAAAAAGCAGTTTATTTGCCTAATGTCACTAAAAAGAAGTTATGATTATTCAGGACTGGGAATCTAAGTTTTAACTCATGATAATGAAAAAAAAGCAAGAAAAACAATTTTGGTGAGGAAAGTAATTATTAGATATTTGTTTGCATCAACCTCTATCTGGACAAAACTCCTTCACCATTTCTAGGCATTGGCTCGTCCAAAGGAATTTCAAACGTTTTAGCACCCTGTCTAACTACAGCATACTACTAACACAGTCAGAAAGATACTACTCCCAGAAATTGGGAAAGAAAAGATAGAAGACTAAGCTGTACAGCAATCAAAATGTACTTTTGTTAAGAAAGCCTCCCCATCTAGGTCTTATTTGCCTCTAAGCAGTAAAGAGTGGATACTAGGGCTGGGGTTGTGGCTCAGCGGTAGAGTGCTCGCCTAGTACGTGCGAGGCCCTAGGATCGATCCTCAGCACCACATAAAAATATTGAGTTCAACTACAACTAAAAAATAAATATTAAAAAAAAAAGAGTGGATACCAACAACTTAAAATTTAAGGGACTTTCAAAAAATTATTGGTTCTTTTTAGTTATACATGACAGTAGAATCCTTTTTAACATAATTATAAAAGCACAGAATATATCTTATTCTAATTCAGTATCCAGTACCTCATATTCTCCTTTCCTCCCCACTCCCTGCTCCCTTCCTGCTATTGATCTTTCTGACTCTAAAAGGTTTTTCATGGTTTACCTAAAAACATGACCACAAATCATAGATGAAATAAAAAGTGTGGCAGATTTCCAGATTAGCTGGTTAATCTATGAAAGGGCTAATGAAATCAGAAATGGCAGAAGGCAATTTCCATTAAAGAACTAGTTTTCTGGCCAAGACACCAAGAGAAGGGTCATTCAGCTAAACTTTGGTCTTGAAACTATCATTAGCTAATTATGACTTTCTCACTTAACATATGTTTGACCTTTAAAATTAAACAGTTCCTAACTGTTTCAAACTTATTTCTAGATGGATTGGATGATGAATAAAACAAGAGCTATAAGTGGTGGCATTTACCTGTAATCCTAACTATTCAGGAGGCTGAGGCAGGAGAATCACTTAAGCCCAGGGTTTGAGGCCAGCCTGGGCAACAACAAGACCTCCATCTCAAAAACAAACCAACAAACAAACAAAAATCCCAAGATCTATAAAATACTTTGTGTATTTTAGAAAACAAGTATGACATGAACTCAAAATATATGAAAATTTTCACAAACATTTATATATATATATATATATATATATATATATATGCATATAAACATGCCTTTATTAAAGGCAATGTTGCTCAAGAAGATTCAAGTCTTGAATATTTATGGGGCAATTTTCATGTGCCACAAAAAAATATTTACTTCGCTATTTCACTGTTTGTAAATGTAAAAACTAATCTTGATCTTCAGAGCTATAGATTACTCTATCAATATACTAAAAACATAACCATTAGGAAAAAAAAAAAAAACATACCTGCGAAGTCTATCTTGTAGCTGAATTTGGAAGTAGTAAAAGAAATGGAGCCACAAGGGTTTGTTCTGAAGCTCTTTTCGATATCTTCACTACTAACTGAACATTGAATATTGGTATCTGGCTTTAAGATAAATCAGAAAGTTTCATTTATCAGTTGTTCATATTAGGGGTTGGCCAGAGAAGTGATACTATGGTCATAGCAAAAGAAAATGGAAGAATGAGGGAAACTTACTAACCATCTGTTCTATCTCCCAACACACAGGGAAGATCTCAACTAAATCCTCATACTGAAAATTGTTTAAAGATGTCCAGCAAAGAAACAACAGGTTATGGTCCCCTTCAACACCTGGGTAAATGTTCCTTTTTACAAATTATTACACTCTTCACAAAGTATCCTAATAATTACACTAACTGTACTTTCTAAGTGGTTCAAAATTTTAATCTTTAACTTTAAACAGCTTGGTGAGGAAACACACATACACACACAGGCTTGAGAACAGGTTCAAATCTCAGTTTAACTCCTCTGTGACTCTAGACACACTGTGTTAACTTTTCTGAGTTTCACTTTTTTTGACTAGAAGACAAGAGTTTTAATATCTGCTTTAGAGTTGTTATGAGCATAAGAGAAAAAAATATGTGTACAGCACCTAACATAATACTGGCATACAAAAGGTGTTTAATGTAAACTTGCTCTGCCCTCTCTCTCTCTCTGTCTACCAAGTCAAACTTGGAGCTGGCTCAGATGTCGGATATCATGCAACTCTAGTAACACTGACACTCTGAACATACTGTAAACATACTGTTTCTTCTAAATAAATTATTGTGAAAACCTGGGGGAAGAAAAGGAAAAGAACTGGAAGAATTTCTAAGTTTTCTATTATTTAAGCTATTTGATTTCCTTAGGGTTTGATTTCTTTCAAGTTTTGCATTCATGCTCATTTATACATCTGGAAGATGATGCTATAAGTGAATCAAACCCCTGCTGCTGAAATTCAAAGATGGGAGATACCTGAAACATATGCCACTTCCCACATTCTGCCAGGTAAAACCAGCCCCACTGGGTATCTGATGTGTCCATGTCATCCATTTCACTATCCGTCGTTTTGGATAAGAATTCTTCTGCTTTGTGAAACATCTCCTGAAAAGCCAGGAAGAAGTAAAGAAAGAAATAATTCTATTAATAAACAATGTCCTTTTGTATGGATCATTTTACTTAAAAGAATGGTATTTCAATGTCTTTCCCAGAGTGGTACTTTAAAACAGCATTCTATCTTACATATTGGCTCTGAAGAAAAGCATTTTAAAATGTTGTATATTAGTGCTTAACAAATCAGGCAAATAATCCTCATGTGAGATGAGATATAGCAGGGTCCACTGAACCCTTTAAATAAGCCACATCAACATTTATGAGCACCTCAGGTTTTCAGTATAGCCCCAAAGTATTTTTTTTTTGATTCAGCATTCATCATTTTATTGGCATAGGAGGTGCTTAACAGTTTTTCATCTTAAGGAATGCAATCAAAACTCTTTTAAAGTTACCTCAAACAGACCTGTAAACACTAAATTTGATAGTAAAGATTTCAGAAAAATCATTTTTTCACTAGTAATTCTAATCAGTTAGACTACAGTTTTTATTTAATTGGAAAAAACTGATGTTATTGGACTTTTCTAAATCATACTATTATATAGTATAGAGCCTTTTCCCTTTGAGGGTATTTTTATTTCTACTTGTCCAGTTATAAATGACAAAGAAATGTTATTTCTGTCATATATTTTCATTACATTTTATGACATTGCTAAATATGGTAACAGCATTTTTTAATATTTATTTTTAGTTGTACTTGGACATAATACCTTTATTTTATTTATTTATTTAATGTCGTGCTGAGGATCCAACCCAGGCCTCACACATGGAGGCGATTGCTGTACCACTGAGCCACAACCCCAGTTCCCACCCACCCCCAACCCCCAACGGCTTTTTATAGGTTGGAAAATCTTAGAGGAGAAGTTGCAAATTTTCATCCAAAGGTCCAAAGCCCCAAAGTGCCTGATTTGTTAAACATATTTTTTATATGTTCATGTGTCTGGTCAAAAGGATCCAGACCATCACAACTACTTAAGACCAAATCCATCTGATTTTTGTTTTAAACACTCATGATTTCATCTAATGGCATGGAAAGGTGTTTCTAAGATATGGTGTTGGATACAAAAGAAGGTTATAAAACTCAGAAATATTACGATCTAATTTTAATTTAAAAAAGTCTTTATTTAACCATATGAAGTCATGCATATATATGTATGTGTATGTGCACACATACATAAATATAACTTGTCCTAGTTTCTTCTAAGTGTTAAGATGATGATGATGTGATAACAGTTAACTCTTACATTTTTTGTTCTTACTATTTACCAAGAACTGTGAAGATAATACCTCATTTAGACCTAATAACAATCAAAGCAGAGAATTCATACCATAGGAAAATTAAGATTCAAACTGAGGCAGTCTGGCTCCAGGGTCAGACCACCATGGTTTGACCATTACCATGGTTAACCACCATGTAATACTGCCTTATACGTCATTATAAATTATTTTATAATGTTAACCATACCAATTAACTCATGTATACATTATTATAAAAGTTTTATTAAATATTCTTGGGTGGATATTGTGATGAAGAAGAAATTACTAGAAAGGGGACAAAGAGGCTGGTCAAAAAAGCTTAAATTATCTGGAATTCGGCTTTCTATCCTCATTTTATGAGAATTTATAAATTATTTAAATTTGCAAACTAAAACAGGAATGCATTCCCTTTTTAAAAATCAAAAAATTCAAAATAAAGACTTATTTGAACACCAACTCTATTCCTGGTACATTACTTTTCTTCTTCAGGCTTACCAAATGATATCAATTTACTATGTATTTTTCAGATCGGTGTGAGGGCTTTTTGTATGATCACAGATACATATGCAAACATATATAGTTATTACTGATTTGTTAAAAATTTGTTTTCCCACATCTTGAATTTTTTCTATAAATATATACTACAGGATAAACTAAAAAATGTTCATCCTGTTTCTAGGAGCTGTGCAATCCAGGGTAAGTTTCCATTATTTGTCTAGGCCACAGTTTCCTCTTTACAAAGTATAAAATTCAAGGCTCCTTCCTCATTAGGTGTTGTTAGAACAATAATGATAATGTAGTAAAGTACCAATACAGTACCTGAGCTCAGTGAAGGGGGCTCGTTAGTTTTGATTTTTTATTCATGTTTGGAAACTCTCTCCAAGGAATGCTTTATGATTATTTCCTGGTTTTTATCCCTTCATGTTTTAAAGTTGATTGGCTGCTAGGAAACGAAAAACAGAAGACCCTAGGATCAAGAGTTTCAGGTTTAGAACTCGCTATTTACCTTAAATATTTTAACCAAGAAATAAAGACAATGATTTAAAGTTTAAGCTCAACTATACCGTTAACTACTTTTATGATTTTTTTTTCCAGTGATAGGGTTAGAATCCAGGAATTCTAGCATTCTAGGCAAGTGCTCCACTACTGAGCTACTCTCCCAGTTTACAATTCCTGGTTCTTCCTTCTATTCCATTCCTTCTATGGCCATTTCATCATGAGAGAAGGAGAAAAGTGAGAGTGACCTAAATTTAGTTTTTCTTCTGAAAGTAATCAGAAAATTTGGAAAGATGAGCTTTAAGCTAATAGTTAACATAAATATTTGGCTTAAGAGTTCCATCTTTTCTCTATTAGAAAAGGGAATGAAAAATAGGAAATTATCCTTTATATGGCATACGATGTAATATCAGTGTTCTGGTACATACATTATACTTATGATCTCACTTTAGCCCAGGTTACAACTGGAAGTGGTTTAATAAGTTATGTGCAATAGTGCATGCCTATAGTTCCAAATATTCAAGAAGCAGGAGGATCACTTAAGACCATGAGTTTGAGGCCAGCCTGGGCAACATAGTAAAACTTCTTCTCACACAAACAAAATAAGTAAATAAATGTATAAAAAAGAATGAGTTTGAACAAAGGCCTTTCTGAACCTCCTGTTAGCCAGGCCAGGTAGCTTATATTTATCTCTACTGTAGAACAATGTACCTATAAACAGGTACCATAATATCAAACATTTGTAAAGCACTTTTCATAAAATTCTTTGTCAATTTATACTACTTCTTTCCTCCACAACCCAATCTTCAAGAGAAGTTATTATTTTCCAATTAAAGTCAAGAAAGAAAGTAAAGCGGAGAGTAATATAATTATTTTGTCTATAATCACAAATAGCAGTACCAAGAAGATTAAAGAAACACCCAAGGCTTTCTAAACACTGCTTCTTTCCTAAGTTAACAAGCCTTTTTCAAAGACTGATACATACTTTTTCTCTCTTCTGCCAAACTTATTTTAATTGCTTAGCTTCACGGACTGGTTTTTCCAAAAAAAAAAAAAAAAAAATTCATTTCATAATATAAAACCTTATAATTTTTTACAATAAGTTTTCTCTCCAAATGAATGGCTATTTTGTAAAATTAGATTCAAAGAGAAATTCAGGTTTATTTAATAAATGTTAAATAATGTAACCATAATATAATAATGGCTCTAGTTAGAAAATATTTATAGGTAACAAAAAGAACATGTGCAAGTTATCAGTCATAGAATAGGCATCGAATAAATGTTAAATGAATGAGTTACTTCAGTTACAATATCATATTCTGCCTGATTTCCCTGCTTTTAACTGGAAGGTATTGACACTTTCTGTACAGCAGCTGTGAAGAAAAGGAAAAAAAAAAAAAGCTAATATAAATTGGCAAAGCATTTTCAGATACAAGGGGTATGCTGGTAGAATCTGTCTATAATGCTATCTATTCTAAGAAGAAACTTTATAAAACCTGGAAACAACCAGTCAGAATCATCGAATTGAAAAACTATGTGGAAAATTAGCTTAAAGTCAAAATGCTGGTTTGTATAAGAAAAATAATGCTGCTTTCCTGACGGACTAAAAGTTTCTGAAAAGCTTTTGACAACTAAGTTTAACTTATTCTGAGAGCATACACAGACTACCTTGAGGAAATCGTAATTGGTACTAAAAAAAGACCTTGTCTCTATATAAATAAAGATCCAAAATCTGATACTAAAAGATGAAAAATGGGGTGGAATTCCCAGAATAACAAAGTAAGGAGTGCTATGGACCCCCTCTCCAGCAAATCTATTTTTAACTGGTGAAAATTATTTTGAAAAACAAACATTTGGACGCTCTGGAATTGTCCTAAGGACATGTAACAAATGGAGAAACATCCATTCAAAAAAACTGGCTCAATCTCAGAACAGGTGAACACCTATGACATCTGAGTTATGTATGATCTGCACCACTACTTCATTCCACCAGCTCTATTACCTCTGGCATATGTAATTCCTCTCCCTCCACCTCCCCAACTGTGGAAGTATATTTTCTAAAATACTCAATTTTCCAAAAAAAATTAGGAGACATACAAAAAGAAAAAAAAATGAAAATATGACCAATAAGCTGAGATAAAAGTAGCTAGAAGCTGACAAGATGGTGGACTTAGCAAAAACTTTAAAGAAGTTATCACAAATATGTTCAAAGGATTAAGTAAAAGCATGCTTTTAAAAGCATTCCCTTCAAGGATTAAGGGAAATAAATGATATCAATGTTTGAGCATATAGAGAATATCAATAAAGAGAAATAAATTATTAAATACTACCAAAAAGAAATTCTGGAGACCAAAGGCTGAATATTTTCTCTGATATGCAGGGATGCTAATTCACAATAAGGGGGGCGGGGTACGAAGAACAGAGATACTTTGGATTAGACAGAGGGGAGTGAAAGAAGGGGAGGGAAAAATGGGGAGAGGGATGATAGTAGAATAAATTGGACATTATTACCCTATGTGCATATATGATTACACAACTGTTATGACTCTATATCATATACAACCAGAGGAATGAGAAGCTTATACTCCATTTATGTATGCTGTGTCAAAATGTATTCTACTGTCATGCATAAGTAATCAGAACAAAAACTAGCTAAATAAAAAATTTTTAAAAAATTATGGAGTTCAGAAATACAATAGCCAATATAAAAATGTCACCAAAGAGGCTCAATACTAGATGGGAGCTCTCAAAAGGAGGCGGCACATTTAAAAGAGATCAATAGGTACTATGTCACATATATACAGTTATGCATTTCTTAATGACACAGGTACATTCTGAGAAAGTCATTAAGTGATTTTGTAGCTGTGCAAACATCCATAGAGTATACTTACATACATCTAGATAGTATAGGTCAGTCACTTGATGTGGCCTCTTGATGCAATTAAGAAAGACACTAAACATGAGATGTTTGAGGTTGCTGCTGGTGTAATGGGGAATACTGCTTTATAGTTAACTCTTTTTATAAGTAGGAGTACACTCTAAAATAATGATAAAACTATTGATAGTAAATAAATAAAACAGAAATATAGTCACTTATCAATTATTATGTACTCTACATAATTTTATTGCTATACTTTTATATTACTGCCCAAGTGAAGCAGGTTTGTTTATACCAGCATTACAACAAACACATGAGTGATGTTTTTATGCTATCATGTTATAATGGTTATAAGTAGGTGGCAGGAACTTTAAGATCCATTATAATCTTATGGGTTCACTGTCATCTTTGTGGTCCACTGTTGACTAAAAATCATTATACCACACAAGACTGTAATATATACAGAAGTAACAGCATTAAAAAGGGAGAGAAGGAATGGAAGTATTATGAGTACAATTCCTATATTTTACTTAAAGTCAGTGTAAGTCTAAAGAATATTCCAATAAGTTAAGATGAAGATTTTAAGTCCTAGAGTAACCACTAAGAAAATGCTTCCAAATATTACTTTCAAATTAATAAAAAGAAATCAAAATGTTACACCAGAATATATCTACTGAATATAAAAAAGGAAATAAAGGAGAAATGGAGGAACAAATGACAAAAAATTATGAAAAACCAAAAGCAAAATGGTACAAGTAAATAATAATATAATGTGGAAATAAACAATAGAATTAAATGTCAGTGAATTAAACAATCTAATTCAAAGACAGAGTTCAGGTACATTTTTTTAAAAGATTCAACTAAAAGTCATCTCCAGGAATACACTTTAGATCCAAAGATACAAATAGGTAGAAAATGTGGAAAGTTTATACACCACGTAAACACCAATCATAAAAGAACTACAGTGTCAGTACTGAAGTCAGACAAAATAGATTCTAAAAGAGTTACTAGAAATAAACAGTGATATCACAAAAATGTCAATCCACCATAAATATATAACAATTATAAACAGATATATACCTAACAACAGAAAAATAAAACAAGTAAAACTAAAAACTGACAGAATTAAAGGAAGAAATAAACAATCTGTAAATCACAGTTGTATTATAAAGCCAACAGGAACCCCCAGGAAAAATGACCTGGATCTTTTCCCCTACAGGCTTCATGACTTTGCATTAAATAATGTCATTTCAGCTGGACAGTGTCGCAAGAGCCTATAGTTCTAGCTCTCGGGTGGCTGAGGAAGGGGGCATCATTTGAATATAGGAGTTCAAGACCCAAGAAGAGCCTGTGCAATCTAGCAAGACGCGGTCTTGAAAAAAAAAACAAAAAGTTACTTCTGATACACCAAGAACTTGAGGAAAAGAATTCATTTAGATACTATGTGTTAAAACTAATGACAAGCTCTTGCCTTGGCTTCCTACTCTTGAGAGGCTTCTTAAAAAGTCTGAGATTCTAATCTAAGATTTATTAAAAGTTCCAGTAAAGCAAATTTCAGAAGCGCCTCACAGTCAATCATTTCTTGCTGTACTTTATGAAAATAAATCTCCCATAATGAGACTAAACTTATTTTACAAACTGATCTTTCTGTGGTTATCTCTGGTAAAATTGGATTAAGGGTCTGGAGAAAGGAAAATTATGTTTCATTTTATTTGTTACTATTTTCTAGTCCTGCATTTTTAATCATGATTTTCCTGCAATTTGGGTTGTATAGTGATTTCTTTCCTAGCTATAAAACTAATATGTAAAATTTTTCTTCAAATTTTCTGACTTGGATTCATTGAAATTAAAACTGCTTCTCCTAAAGCCCTACAAGTTGAGGCTGATAATAAATCTAGACTCCAGAGAAATCATACAAACTGCATCCAGGAAAATCTCCCCTACTTCCATCAACTTGTACCACTGCAATTGAAGATGCTTCAAACTGAAATTCAAAAAATCTTTTTAGCTGACTGCCTTTCAGACTCAACCAGTTTACAGACAGCTCTAATTATTATTTTGTTTTTCTTCTGTTTCCATAAATATACCTCTTATTAAAACCATGTTTGCTTAATTTTGAGGGACTCCTACCTTTCCCTCCAAAACAGGTTGAAGACTCCAATACCCAGTTTTCATTGGATAGAAAAAAGAGGTAAAAGATTATCAAGATTAGGAGACTTGGGGAAAAAAGCCCCTATAAACCAATTAGATGTACAGACATATATGGAATACTACACATGTAATAGGGGTTCCCTTGATGCTTTGACTAAATCTCTCATGGCTTTGAAATTTACATGTTTTTTCTTCTTGTTCCCAACCTTCTTCTCCCATATCTTCTCTCTGATCTTCTTTGTCCTAATCTTCTCCTTCCTAATCTCATTTCCTCTGAATCACCTCTATAAATGCTGATGGGCAGGATCACAGCCTTTGGGACAGGAGTCCCCTGTGTTTCTCTTTGCTAGCAAAGCAATAAACCTTCGTTTTCCTTTTCTCAAAACCATGTCCTCATCATTTATGTAGTTGCATGATTATTGGTGGAGGATTCATGGTGCTGGTGAACTTGTGAGGGCCAACTGCAGGAGTGTTAGGAGAAAGGTGAGTCAGCCTCCAGTCAAACCAGAGACCTGTAGTAAAGGGAAGGACTAAGGGACCTCCCTAGCAGCTGCCAAAGCTCCTTTTGCTTCAGGAAACTCCCACCTTCTCTCCTTGAACAGTACAGATTGCTCCATCATGATCCACTTTGAGAAAAAGGAAACTAAACTAGGTAAAGTCATAACAACTTTAGCCATTCAGTAAGCTCCCCTGGTGTGCATACTGAGACACTTGATTCTACACATCTGGTTCCCCTTTGTGGGAACAACTGGTCCCTCTTCATGGGGACATCTATGGTTCCACTGAGGTAGAATTCACAGTTAAGTGAGAGTTGGGAACTTGCGATTTTCCCCTATCTGGTCTGTTTTAAAGGATCCCATTTTTTGGCCATGGTTTGGGAATTTCCTCTGGTTGCCTGTTTTGTTTGAATCTGCTACTGCCCCTTTTAAGACATGGCCAGTACCTCACTGATTCTCTGGGTAGTCTCTTGGAAAAGATCTTAGCTGGTCAATTTAAAGGTTCCCATCTGTCATCCACGGTTTTGAGACTCCTCTCTGGTTGTCTCTGTTTCTTTTTGTATAATCTTGCAACTGGAGTTCATCTGTCAGAGGTAAAGTGAGTTGAAGGGCCAACTATAAGTCTAAGATAATGTTTTACTATAACAACTTGGCTTTTAAATAGCTTTCAAGATTACTGTATAATCTTGCAGCTGGAGTTGTTCTGTCAAAGGTAAAGTAAGTGGAAGAAATTTGTACATTCAGGTCTGTTTTAAAGGTTCCTGTCTGTCAGTGCTGGTTTCAGTGATCCTCTCGTCTATTTTTTTGTATTTTACTGGCCCTTTAAAAGCAGCCAAGCTGCTTTTATCTTACTGGTAGTCTCCTGAACAGAGAGATCTTGGCTGTGTGGGCCACCTATAGGGATAAGCCTGTCTAAGAGAAAGATGGTTTACTGTATGTAACACAATCTGGACTTTGAATGGTTTTTCTAGATTATTATACAATCTTCAAGTTGAAGTTGGTCTGTCAGGGGTAAAGTATATGAAAGAGATTCTGGATGTACAGGCATTTATGCAGTTGCATGATAAGGGGTCTGAACTGTCAGGAACTAAGTTGAAGGTGCCAAAAGGAAGTACCTCTGGTGTGTAAGATAGCAAGATACTAGTAGAAGAAAGGGTTAAAAAGATTTCAATCTTTTAAACCCAGTGCTGGCACTCCAGCACTGTTTCTCAGCCTAGCCTCAGACAGCTACAGATCATCTCACTGTGCGTCAAGGACACCAGCCCTAAACTGGGGGAGAAAAAATCTCAGAAAAGCTGCCTGGGCTACAGAAAAATGCCAAAGAGAACCTGGCCTCTGCCCTACCTTTCAGCCCCCTTTACCCCTGGGGGTGGGGAGGTGGAAGCTGCTGGACACAAAGTATGTGGTAGTAGGTTCTAGTACTATCATAGCTTATGACTTGGGGATAGGAATAGTCTCCCCTTTTAAGATCTGACAGGACACCCCAATACCCCATTTGTCCAGGGGATAGTCATCACTGGGGCAAAGCAATTCTTGCTATAATAGTATCCCATCAAACTAAACGCCTGGGGAAACTGGCAGAATAAATAACTGCACCCAGAAAAAATACAAGACAGAAACTAAGGCCAACCTTTGTTTTGCAGGCAGCTTCTGCAAAGGGATCTCAAGGAAACCTAAAGAAAAGGATGAAATGGGCCTCCTCCACTGCATACCAGTATGCTTAGTATAAGAAAAGGGCCCAAAAGAAGCCTCTGGGTACAAGTGACA
The DNA here is from genome assembly GCF_021218885.2 of Marmota monax. NCBI lineage: Eukaryota > Metazoa > Chordata > Mammalia > Rodentia > Sciuridae > Marmota > Marmota monax. Next base: position 20,076 of record NW_026694818.1, read on the forward strand.
GTGAGGAACTCACTTAAAGTTGATGGCATTGTGATAATGATAATGGAGACAGATCAGGCTCAAAAATATCCTATGCTCCAACCCCTGGAATGCAACCTGGGAGAAAAAAGATTAAGGCACAGTTGGTTTTTTTGTTTTGGTTTGTTTTTTTTGTTTTCTTGTTTGTGTGTGTGTGTGTGTGTGTGTGTGTGTGTTTGCATATGCTGGATTATCCAACCCTCTCCTGGGATAAAATCTGCTGTGTAAATTAAATGCATAGATAACATTTATAAGGTCTATTTCAGAATATAAATTTAAGAAAGGGTCCAAAACTAGAAAAGATAAAAGAAAGTTATAGGCATGGAAATATATTTTAGTATGGAAAATTAGAAGAAATGTTTCTAGATGAGAAAGTATTTTGTCTGGTGAAGTAATATTTTTGGGCTAAATTCCAAGATGAAAAAGGACAAAACTAAGGATATAAAGTTGTGAATGTCTAAATATGTTGCAGAAGGTTTGTAGAAGGTAAATCTCAAAAAGTTTGTGTTTGTGATTAAATTGGCTATAATTAGCACAGAGTTACTTGACTTTAATGTATTGATATGAAGCAACATCTAAAACATTGATCTGCTCTTATCTATTGAGATAATTTTCTTGTACCTAATAGGTTTTATAACTTGGAGAAACCAAGTCTTAAAGGAATTGGGTTTGTACCTGTTTTAAAGTCATAAATGACTACTTTGTAACTGGTTAAAAATCAACTGTTACTTAGGTTATAACAATACGGTTGACACCCTAAATATACTTGACTAGGTACATGTATGCATCTGAGAACTCCATCTCACTAACCCTTGTCTAAGTATTATGTAAAAGCTTATAAAATAAAAGTTTATGTAAGTTTAAAAGTAAGATAACCAATAAGTGCTCTTTTATATATTTTATCTGAAGTAAAAGGGCCACTCTGTCATTGAAGACCTGTCTTACATCTGTTTGCTTTGACTAAGTCAATTTCTGATCATTAACATTGTTTCCTAAATGTATAAGATATTTAAAGTTATCCTTTGATTTTGGTTAACCCTTACAGACCTGTGATTGTCATTACCATACACTATGAATTCTAAATTGTACTTTTGAAGTTAAACTTAGTTAAATGTAAAACTTCAGAGAGCACTTTGCCAAGTTGGTGTTCTCCAAACTAAAATTAGGTGTAGCAGAAGTCTTGGGTTTGTATGCAAATAACAAATTTGATTGGTATTTATTCATGTATGTGATGTCTTATAGCTGAATAAAGTAACCTGTTGTCAATAAGTTATACATACAATTTTGTGTTACTCTTCACACTGAAAATGGAATTTGAATGTATTTTGGAAGGTATTAAGGAGAGTGTGATCTATTTAAAGGTGACATTGTAAAACATGGAAGAATTCTGCCACTCTTTCCATTAAAAGAAAGTTAAAAGCTCTCTTAGCCTTTCTTTATATCAGATGTAATGTTGTATTGCTTATTTGTGAAGAGCCCTGCCTTACCTGAGATAAGGCTCTGTTTCCCCCTTATTCCTTATTAGAATGGCTTCAAAATAGGCCAGACTTCAGCACATTTAAAGTTGTGTTCAAAAGATTCATTTTTGTTGTAAGAATTACTGTGATCTCAAACAGGGAATATAATATATAACATAAGTAAAGGTTCCAGATTACACAAACTGAATATGTTTTTGCTCTGCTAATTAAACTTTGCATGTTCCTTGTAAATTTTACAATTGTTGCCTGTTACTGTTTTGGGAGAGACTGCTTCTTGGGAAAAAAAAAAAAAAAACCTCGGTTATTTTGAGATAATAAGCCATTACCTATTATATAATTATATATACAGATAGTATTAAATGCTGATTTCCAGTAGTAATACTAATCCTAATTAAACAAAAGGGATATCTGTAAAATTATAGATTTAAGTTATAACTTCTTAGTCCCTCTTTAAAACTGGTGAAACTGGCCTGCTGGCTGTTTAAAACCAAAAACTTGGAGAGCAAAGTCAAGAATGTAAAAAGGCCAAGAAAAAAGCAGCCAACACTTTGGCCCTTGCCCTCAAAGTTCAGCCAGGATGCAGAGAAAGAAGGGACTCTACTCTGGGCCCTGCAACTCTAATAAGTCTCATCAAGGAGATCAAAAGGATCCTTGAGAACAGGAAGCCAACCAGTGCACATTCTACAAAGAGGAGGGTCACTGGAGACAGAAATGTCCCCCATGCTTCTAAGAGAGGCCTCATATGGTCAGTCAGACCCCAACCCATCCTGGCAAGTGGCACCACTGTAAAAGAAAGCTAAAGGAGCCAGGAGGCTTTGCACATGTCCCCAAGAGTGATCTCTGAGGAATCTCAGCTGACTCTTAAGAATAGATAGGAACAGGTCAGTTTTGACCAACTTCGTTTTAGATACCTGGCAGGAGAGTACAGACTAAGCACAGCCTACATGGGCATTTAAAAGGAAAAACAATGATTGTTTTTAATTTAACTTAAGATGTACATTTGTGTCAGCCCTACCAAAAGTAAGTAAGGCTGGAGGCTATAAAGGAAGGGTTCTTGTGTCAGAGTGCCTAAAATAATGATCACAGGGCTGGGGCTGGGGCTCAGCAGTAGCACACTTGCCTGGCATGTGTGAAGCACTGGGTTTGATTCTCAGTACCACATATAAATAAATAAAGGTCCATCATATATATATATTATACATATAATATATACAATATACAAATATCAAATATATATATATATAATATATACACATACACACACACACACACACACACAAAATCACAAGAGATGCAAATTTGTCGTGAGTTAATTTGAGTCTGATTTTATAGACGTACAAATCTTCCTAACCTCCTACATTGATGAACTTGATTTGTTTTTAACTGATAAGATTGTAAGTTACTGTCCTCATGGTTTTCAGAGACTAGCTGAAATACAATTGTTTTGTGTTAATTTTTTACAAAAAAGTAATGCTTTGCTGCATTTATTGTTGTGTTAACATGAGCCATGCTCTTATGCTTTGTTCAGTCACCTGCCATCTTCCACTATGGGCCTCTGGACTGCTCTAATACTGAATGCCCTTAACTGTCCATGCCCTACCCAATAGAGAATAGGGATTTGGGGTTACTTCCCTAAATTTCACCCCCTCTCGGCAAGTACTAGCTTAGAGATGTCATCACCAACTTTCCATAGAAATGGAAACTAGAAATTGACAGTGGGGCACTGTAACAGGGATTCACTTGATGCTCTGACTACATCCCTTGTGGCTTTGAAACTATGTTTTTTTTTTCTTTTTCCCAACCTTCTTCTGAAAGATCTTCTCCTTCCTGATATTTTCCTAATCTTCTCCTTCCTGATCTTCTTTTCCCTAACCTTTTCTTTGATCTTGTCTGATCTTCTTTTTCCTGATCTTCTCCCTCCTAATCTCTCCTCCTTAATCTCATTTTCTCTGAATCACCTCTATAAAAGCCCTGTATTCCTGCTGATGGGCAGGATCACAGCCTTTGGAACAGGAGTTCCCTGTGTTTCTCCTTTGCCAGCAAAGCAATAAACCTTCTTTTTCCTTTTCCTCAAAACCATATCCTTGTTATTAGATTGGCATTGCAGCCAAGGACTGAGCTTTCGGCAATACACATGGCAGAATACAAATTCTTATTCAGTGTACATGGAACATTCTCCATGTTAAAACATACACTATGCCAAAAAATAAGTGTTAATATATTTAAAAGGAATTAAATCATATAAAATGTTTTCTAACCAAATGGAATTCAATTACAAATTGATAACAAAAATAAATTGGGAGGAATCTAAGATGATGGGCCAGAGGGAAAGCAGCATTCTGTGTCACTTCATGACCCGGATCTCACCTAGCAGGAATTCTGCATCTCTGAGAGTGACAGAGGACCCCTATATAGCTGCTCTCACGCATAAATCACCAGCGCTGTGCCCCTGGAACAGGGCTCTGGACCTCTGCATTCCAGCAGTACTCCTGGCTCCTGACACCCAACTCCTGAAGTTCTAGCCAACACAGGGCTCACCAGTATATTAGCAGGATCATTTATCAGCACTGCTGCAGAACTCTCAGCGTTGCTCCACTTCCACACAGGTCACTCAGCTATTACCTATCCTCAGCACAACACCATCAACCAGCTTCCCCCACCCTACCCAACACCACGGTTCTGGGAGCAGACTGCCTCCATCTTGGCTCACCTTCCTTGACATATTTGGTGGGGGCAGCTCCCAAATTGGTACTTCAGCTGGCCAGGTACCTACCTGGTCTCTAACACCCACCCTCAACCAGTGGTGGTAATCCAGCAAGAGCAGCTTCCCAACACAAAACAGCCCTTAGTGGGACAGGTGCACAGTGCGACCAGGATATGTAGCCCTGGGGAGAGAGGTCCCTCAATTGGGAACTGCTAAGGGAGAGGGAAATGGGGCAAAAGTTTGGAGACTAACAGAGAGACTAGGAACCAGGAAATCTTCAGGCAAGATAGGGAGATAGGACCAGGCGCTCAAGTCCTATTAGCAGACCCTAAAAGAGACCCTTGAGGTGCATTCTCCTTGCAAGAACTGGCGGGTGCTACTCCTCACTTCCAGGCACCTTGCACCAGGACTAGCCTTCCCACCCTAGTTACCTTCACCATCCTGAGGGCAGAGACACCAGCTAACAACAGACAACTCCACCTACTGGATGAGAAGGGAAGCAGAAAAGATATGGATCTCTAAAATTAGCAACAATCCTAGTTTTGTCCTTCAAGAATTTTTTTTTCCTTCTCTCTCTCTATCCTCCTGCCCTCACATCCCCAACATATGTGAAACCAAGAACTCTGCATGAATTAGGATGTTGAAGACTGGGACATCTTAATAATATAATATAGAGGTATTGTATATGCTCTATTTTTTCCTCTTCTTTTATTTTTCTTTTCCCTTCCAATTTTTACTATTTTAATATCCTTTATTTTTCTAAATACATATGCGTGTTTGTTTTATGCACTCTACAGTCTTCCCACGTACTTGTCTACCCAAACTACTTCTTGTCTATTCTCCTGCTACTAACCTTCTTCATTAGATTTCTCTTTCACACTTCCTAAGTTATATTAACTCTATATCCTCACATCCTACCTCCTCAGCATATGCCTCACCACCCCCCCATTCATTGTACACAATTAGAAAGTGTAAACCTTTTTAAAAGCCTACTGATTATGTTATAGATAATAATTGAATCCAACATTTCTGTACACTGGGACCAAACCATAAATGTTTTAATAGCAATGATTTGTTCATAGGTGTTATACTGTTGATCTGTTAACATTTCCTTTCCCACAAAGGAGAGGTTTTGGAACCCTATAGGAGCACTACAAACCTACAGGGTAAAAACAATAATACCCCAGACCCACAGAGCTAGAAGGGAAGACATACAAGCAACATGAAAAGACAAGGGAAGAAAGTGCCCCAAACAAATCAAGATACCACATTATTAGAATCCATGGCAACCACAGCAGAAGAAATGACAGAGGAGTTCAGGATGTCCATGATTAAAATGTTCTGTGAACTGAAGGAAGATATAAGAGGAACTTCAGGAGTGGGTGTCAGGAGCTGGGATTACTTCTGGAATGCTGAGGCCCAGAGCTCTATGAGGGGGCACAGCACTAGTGATTTCTGTGCGAGATAGCTGTATAGAGGTCCTCTGTCACTCTCAGGCAGCAAAAGATAATTTTGACAAAGAGCTACATAAACAAATACAAGAAGCAAAAGATCACCTCAACAGGGAGATAGAGGTTCAAAAAAAAAAAAACAGAAATCCATGAAATGAAAGAAACAATAAATCAAATTAAAAAGTTCAACTGAAAGCATCACCAACAGAGTAGAACACTTGGAAGATAAGACATCAGACAATGAAGATAAAATTCACAATCTTGAAAAGAATGTAGACCACACAGTGAAGAAACCATGAGCAGAACATTCAAGAAATATGGGATAGCATTAAAAAGACCACATTTAAGAGTTATTGGGATAGAGAAAGGCATAGAGGTCCAAACCAAAGGAATGAACAATCTATTCAATTAAATAATATCAGAAAAATTTCCAAACATGAAGAATGAATTGGAAAACCAAATTCAAGAAGCCTACAGGATGCTGAATGTACAAAATCACAACAGATCCACACCAAGGCACATTATAATGAAAATATTCAACATACAGAATGAGGAGAGAATATTAAAAGCCATGAGAGAAAGGAATCAAATTACATATAGGGGGAAAAACAATTAGTATAATGGCAGATTTTTCAACCCAGACCCTGAAAGTGAGAAGATCCTGGAACAACATATATCAAGCTCTGAAAGAAAATGGATGCCAACCAAGAATCTTGTATCCAGCAAAAATAGCTTCACATTTGATGATGAAAAAAAAAAAACCTTCCATGATAAACAAAAGTTAAAAGAATTTACAGCTAGAAAACCAGCATTACAAAATATCCTTGGAAAAATATTCCATGAAGAGGAAACAAAAAACAATAATGAAAACCAACAAAGGGAGATAATACCCTAAAGGAAAAACTAATCAAAGAAGAAAATAAGTCAAGTTAAATAGCAAAAATAAAGGAATATGGCTAGGAATACAGATCATGTCTCAATAATAACCCTGAATGTTAATGGCCTAAACTCACCAATCAAAAGATATAGGATAGCAGATTGGATTTTAAAAAAAGACCCAACAATATGCTGCCTCCAGGAGACTCATCTGACTGAAGAGGAAAGATTGAGAAAAAGCATACCACTCACATCGACTACGGAAGCAAACAGAGGTTTCCATCCTCATATCAAATAAAGTAGACTTCAAGCCAAAGTTAATCAAAAGGGATAAAGGAGATCACTTTATACTGCTCAAAGGAACCATACACCAACAAGACATAACAATTATAAATATATATGCCCCAAACAATGGAGCAACTGTGTTCATAAAACAAATTCTTCTCAAGTTCAAGAGTTAAATTGACCACAACACAATAATCTTGGGTGACATTAACACACCTCTCTCACCAGAGGATAGATCTTCCAAACAAAAGTTGAATAAAGAAACTATAGATCTCAATAATACAATCAACAACTTTGACTTAACTCACATACATAGAATATTTCAGCCTTCATCAAGTGAATATACTTTCTTCTCAGCAGCACATGGATCATTCTCTAAAATAGACCATATAATATGCCACAAAGCAATGCTTAGCAAATACAAAAAGTAGAGATATTACCCTGCATTTTATCAAATCATAATGGAATGAAATTAGAAATCAATGACAAAATAATTCTTTATTCCAAAACTCAGAGGGTCAAAGGTAAATTTAAAAATACTTGGAGCTGGGGTTGTAGCTCAGAGGAAGAGCACTCGGCTAGCAAGTGTGAGGCACTGAATTTGATGTTCTGCCCCACACAAAAATTAAATAAATAAATAAATAAGTAAAAAAAAAAAGAAATCAATGACAAAATAAAAATAAAAATTACTCCAATACCTGGAGACCAAACAATATGCTATGAATGAACAATGGGTTGCAAAAGACATCAAGGAGATTAAAGGATTCTTAGAGATGAATGAGAACACAGATACAACACATAGAAATCTCTGGGACACTATGAAGGCAGTACTAAGAGGAAAGGTCATTGCATGGAGTTCATTCCTTAAAAGAAGAAAAAATCAACAAATATATGACCTAACAGTACATCTCAAAGCCCTAGAAAAAGAAGAACAAACCAACACCAATAGCAGAAGACAGGAAATAATTAAAATCAGAGCTGTAACCAATGAAAATGAAACAAAGAGACAACTGAAAAAATTGATAAAACAAAAAGTTGCTTCTTTGAAAAAATTAATAAAATTGACAAACCCTTAGTTACAGTAATGAAGAAAAGGAGAGAGAAAAATCCAATTACTAAGATAGGTGATTAAAAAAAAGGAAATAGCACAATAGACACTCCAGAAATACAGAAGATAATTAGAAATTATTATGAAAACTTGTACTCCGATAAAACAGAAGATATTGAAGGCATTGACAATTTTCTTAAGTCATATGATTTGCCCAAATTGAATCAGGATGATATACACAATTTAAACAGACCAATATCAAGCAATGAAATAGAAGATGCCATCAGAAGCTTACCAACCAAGAAAAGCCCAGGACCAGATGGATACACAGCTGAATTCTACAAGACCTTTAAAGAAGAACTAATACCAATACTCTTCAGTTTTATTTCAGGAAATAGAAAAAGAGGCAGCACTTCCTAGTCTATGAGGCCAATTTCATCCTGATTCAAAAATCAGGCAAAGACACATCAAAGAAAGAAAACTTCAGACCAATGTCTCTAATGAACATACATGCAAAAATTCTCAATAAAATTCTGGCAAATCAAATACAAAAACATATCAAAAAGATCCTGCACCACGATCAAGTGGGATTCATCCCAGGGATGCTAGGTTGGTTCAACATACAGAAATCAATAAATGTAATTCATCACAGCAATACAGACTTAAAGATAAGAATCATATGATCATCTCAATAGACACAGAAAAAGCACTTGACAAAATACAGCACCTCTTCATGTTCAAAACACTAGAAAAACTAGGGATAGCAGGAACATATCTCAACATTGTGAAGGCTATCTACACTAAGCCCTGGGTCAACATCATTCTAAATGAAGAAAACTTTAAGGCATTCCCTCTGAAAACTGGAACAAGACAGCAATGTCCTGCTTTCACCACTTCTATTTAACATAGTTCTTAAAACACTAGCCAGAGCAATTAGACAGATGAAATAAATTAAAGGGATACGCATATGAAAAGAAGAACTTAAACTAGCACTATTTGCTGATGATATGATTCTATACCTAAAAGTTCCACCAGAAAACTTCTAGAATTAGTAAATGAATTTAGCAAAGTAGCAGGATACAAAATCAACACACAGAAATCAAAGACATTTCTGTATAACAGTGACAAATCCTCTGAAAAGGAAATGAGGAAAACTACTCCATTTACAATGCCCACACACACAAAAATAAAATAAAATACTTGGAAATAAACTTAATGAACGAGGTGAACAATCTACACAACAAAAACTACAGGACGCTAAATAAAGAAATCAAAGAAGACCTTAGAAGATGGAAAAATCTATCCTGCTCTTGGATAGGCAGAATTAATATTGTCAAAATGACCATACTACCAAAAGCATTATACAGATTTAATGCAATTCCAATCAAAATCCCAATGGCATTCCTCAGAGAAATAGAAAAAGCAATCATGAAATTCATCTGGAAAAATAAGAGATCCAGAATAACTAAAGCAATACTTAGCAGGAAGAGTAAAGCAGGTGGCATCACTATACCGACCTTAAACTATACTACATAGCAAGAGTAACAAAAGTAGCATGGTATTGGCATCAAAATAGACTGGTAGACCAATGGTACAGAATAGAGGACACAGAGACTAACCCATACAATTACAGTTATATTAGACAAAGGCACCAAAAACATACATTGGAGAAAAGATAGCTTCTTTAACAAATGGTGCTGGGAAAACTGGAAATCCATATCCAACAAAATGAAATTAAACCCCTATCTCTCACCATGCACAAAACTCAACTCAAAGTGGATCAAGGACCTAGGAATTAAACCAGAGACCCTATGTCTAATAGAAGAAAAACTAGGTCCGAATCTCCATCATATAGAGTTAGGCCTCTACTTCCTTAATAAGACTCCTATAGCACAAGAATTAAAATCAAGATTATTAAATTGGATAGATTCAAACTAAAACGTTTCTTCTCAGCAAAAGAAACAATCAGTGAGGTGAATAGAGAGCCTACATCTTGAGAGCAAATTTTTACCCCTCACACATCAGATAGAGCACTAATCTCTAGGGTATATAAAGAACTCAAAAAGCTAAGCACCAAAAAAACAACTCAATTAATAAATGGGCCAAGGAACTAAACAGACACTTCTCAGAAGATGATACATAATCAATCAACAAATACATGAAAAAAATGTTCATCATCTCTAGCAATTAGAGAAATGCAAATCAAAACTACTCTAAGATTTCATCTCACTCCTGTCAGAATGGCAGCTATTATGAAAATAAACAAGTGCTGGCGAGGACATGGGGAACAGGTACACATTGCTGGTGGGACTGCAAATTGGTGCAGCCAATACAGAAAGCAGTATGGAGATTCCTTGGAAAATTGGGAATGAAACCACCATTTGACCCAGCTATCCCTCTCCTCAGTCTATATCCAAAGGACTTAAAAAGAGCATACTACAGGGACACAGCCACATCAATGTTTACAGCAGCACAATTCACAATAGCTACACTGTGGGACCAACCTAGATGCCCATCAGTAGATGAACGGATAAAGAAAATGTGGTATACATTCACAATGGAATATCACTCAGCAATAAAAGAGAATAAAATCATGACATTTGCAGGTAAATGGGTGGAGCTGGAGAATATAATGCTAAGTGAAATTAGTCAATTCTCAAAAACCAAATGCCAAATGTTTTCTCTGATATAAGGAAGCTGATTCACAGTGGTGCTGGGAGGGGGAACATGGGAAGATTAGAGGAATTCTAGATAGGGCAAAGGGGAGGGTAGAGAAGGGAGGAGGCAAGGGGTGGAATGAGATGGACATTATTACCTTATGTACATGTATGAAGACACGAATGGTGTGAATATACTTTATATACAAGCAGAGATATAAAAAATGTGCTCTATATGTGTAATATGAATTGTAATGCATTCTGCTGTCACATATTAGAAAAATCAATAAAAAATATTTTAGAAAGAAATTGGGGAAATTCACAAATATATGAAATTAAATGACACACTGTAAATAACTAAAAGGCAAAATAATTAATTACCAGGGAAATTTTAAAATATGTTCAGATGAATGAAAATCAAAATATAACATGCTGATAGTATGCAGCTAAACAGTGCTTAGAAGGAAATTCATAGTTGTAAAGGACTATACTAAGAAAGAAAAATTTCAAATCAACAACCTAACAACAGTCTACATTAAACTAGAAAAAGATGAGCAAACTAAATCCAAAGGAAGAAATGGTAAGTTTTAGAGTTAGGAGAAAAAAATAGAGAGTAGAAAATAGAAAAATCAACAAATCCCAAAGTTTCTTTATTTGAAAAAATATGATACTTTGGCTAGACTGGACAGAAACAAAAAAGAAGACTCAAATAAGGAACAAAAAGAGAGGAAATTACTAATGATCGGAGAGAAATAAAAAGAATATAAAGGAATACAATGAACAACTAACAGTAGTTGTATTATAAAGCCAATAACTCACATAAAACAGCAAATCTGTAGATGAACACTACTATTGAAACATTTATAAAAGAAAATTTGAATAGGTTTACAGAAAATAAAGAGATCAAATTAGTTGTTTAAATTTTTCCACAAAGAACTGTCAAAGGTCAAATGTTCTCTCTGATATGTGGATGCTAACCTATAACAAGGGAGGATAAGGAAGGGAAGTATAGAGGTTCAGTGGATTAGACAAGGGGGAATGAAGGGAAGGGAGGGAGATGGGAATAGGAAAGAGTAGAATGAACCGAACATAACTTTCCTATGTGCATATATGAATACACTACCAACGTAACTCCATAGCATGTTCAACAACAAGAATGGAATCCTAATAAGTTATCCATGTATGTATAATATGTCAAAATACCCTCTATATCATGTATATCTAAAAACAATACATAAAGAAAATGAAAAGTCTAGTCCTAGATGGCTTTACTGGTAAAATCTGTCAAATATTTCATTAAAAAATCAATACAACTGCTTCATAAAGTCTCCCAAAAAACAGTACAGAAAGGACCACTTCTCAACTCATTCTATAAGGTTGATAGCACCCTGACACAAAACCAGAAAAAGACATCACAATATAACAAAACTAGACACTATTATCTCTTATGAATATTGGGGACAAGAGGGTCCTCAACAAAAGGAATCCAGCTGTAACAGTGGTTCACTTTATGTTACGAATATAACCCTTGTTGATCTGCCACTGAAACTTATTTTTAAAATAGACATTTCTTTCTCTTTCTCTCTCCCTACTCCTCCCTAATCTCTCCCACTCACTCCCTAAGGGGAAACAGGATTGCCTTTCTTTGGGATGGAGGCAAAGTTATTTGTCCCCAGTACATACTCACCATAGGAACAAAGTAATCCAGACTTTGGGGATAGTACCAGAGGATCTCAGAAATGACTATCTCCCAAATTAACAAGTGAATTACAACTCCAGACAGAGAATACATGGAATACAGCCTTTGAGTCACCTTTTTAAAAGCTCCCTGTTCCTGCTGAAGGGCAGAACAGAGCCTTTGGGACTTGAGTTTATTGTTAGCAAAGCAATAAAACCTTTTCCTTTTTCTCAAAATCATGTCCTCATTATTAAATTGGCAACAGAGGCAAGGACTGAGCTTTTGGCAACACAGCAACATATAAATTGGAATATATATTACAAATGAGATTGGCAAGGCTGGTTTACATTACTCCTTCCCCCATACATAAATAAACAAATAAATAATATATTACTACAAGTTGTGTTTCCCAGAATTCATATGCTAAGATCCTAGCCCCAATTGGTGGTATTTAGATGGGGCCTTTGAGAGGTGATTAGGTCACAAGGGCTTATCCTCATGAATGGGATCAGTACACTCTGGGGTACCCTTTGTTCCTTTTACCAGGTGAGGATGAAGCCAGATTTAAAGTTAGGTAGTCAGTGTAGTTAGGTAAATCGGTCTAATATCAAGTAAGATCCAAAATGGAGGCCATGTTTAGAATGAATTACGGGAAAAGTTGAACAACTCTTGGAATGTTAATGAAGTCCCCCAAAAGCCCAAGGCCAGAGCCCATCCCAAAGAAGTGTTAATGAACAGCCCCCAGCAAACTTGAAGGTGCTGACTCAGAAGTCCTTCCAGACCAGATTACTTCTTTGGCCCACCTGTGTCCCACCCCTCGGGCCTTCCCACCTACATCCCATCACTGAAAGAACTATAAAAAGGGAAAACAACCGCACTTCCATGGATTCCATCTCTTGGGTCCCCTTCTTCCTCCAGGAGAAGTCTTTTCTGCTGTCCTTTAATAAACTTCTACTTTCCACTCTGACCTTGCCTCGGCATGCTTCTCTGGTGTTATTCTTCAACATTGGGGAAGCAAGGACTCATCACCGGTCAACAGCAGTAACAAGGATGTATGGCCATCTATAAATCAGGAAAAAGGTCTTCACAACACACTGAATATGCCAGAGCTCTACAACAGTGAACACTAAATCGTTATTTATAAACCACCCAGTCTATGGTTATACCAGCTCAAATGGCTAAGAGAGAAATTGGTACCAGAAATGAGATGCTACTAAAACAAATACCTAAAAATGTAAAATCAACTCTGATGCTGGGAAACAGGTAGAAGCTATTAGAGTTTAGAGGTGCATGCTCAAAAGAGCCTGCACTAACTGAAATAACTGTTAAGTAAAAGGGAGCTGTTGGTTATTTAGAAAATTCTTAACCTATCCACATAGAAAATAATTGAGAAAACCTGTTCAGAAGACCACATTAAGTGTGTCGCCAAATGTCCGTTTGAAAAGATTAGTATGGGTGTGTGTGTCATAGCAGATTTAATAAGCCACCACAAAGGAAAATTGCCAGTTTGAACTGAGGAAGAAAGACAAGAAGGAATGAAGGAAGGGCTGTTAGTCTTCTCCGACTTTACAGGATGGAACCCTAAAGCTATTCAGCTTCAAATATGTGCAATCCTTCAAAATTAGCAAAGAATGACCCTGGAGGTCATTCAAGGATCAGGGCTGGCTTTCTCCTTTCACAAGGGAAACCATCATCTTACTTTTAAAATCAGATGGCCTCTCCCCAAAGTCACAAGGGCAGGACTAACCAAAGCTCAGTGGGCCTAAAATGCACAGCATCAAGCCAAAGAGAATTATTCATCAGTCTTAAGATCTCTGAGCTTTCTAGAGACCTCGTTCTTCTTTCTTTTATCTCTCTTTTAGAATGGGTATGCCTATCCTATACCTATAAAGGGAATGTCTATCCTATCATACTACTGCAACTTGGCAACACATAACATTTGGTTTCAGAGAGTACTAACTGGAGAATTTGCCTCAAGAATCACACCTTGAGTCTCACCCCTCACCCATATCTGATTTAGAAGATATTGAGATGAGAAGTCAAACTTTAAACTTTATAGAATGAGTTAAGACTTTGGGGGGTAAATGGGATGAAGAGAATGCATTTTGCATGTAAGAGTGACTTGAAGTTTGGGGAGGCGAGGGGCAGAATGCTATAGACTGAATATCTATGTCTCCCCAAACATTTATAATTTCAAATTTTAATCCCAATTTTAACCACAATGATATTTGGAGGTAAGGCCTTTAGGAAATGATTAAGTAAGAGGGCAGAGCCCTCGTGGATGGGATTAATAACCATACAAAACACAGGCTTGTAATATCAGTGACTAGGGAGGTTGAGGCAGGAAGATTTGAAAGCTAGTATAGGCAACTTAGACCCTGTCTTAAAATAAAAAATAAAAAGGTCTGGGGATATAGGCAAGTGATAGAGTGGCCAGTACAAAACAACACACACACACACACACACACACACACACACACACCCCAGAGAGAACTTCCCTCCCTGTCCCTTCTGGTACATAAGGACACTAAAAGACAACCATGTATCAACCAGAATAAAAGGTCCCCAGCATATACAAACTTGATTTTTCATTTCACAGCTTATAGAATTATAAGAAATAAATTTCTGAAGTTGATAAGCCCCCAGTCTATGGTATTCTGTTATGATCATTGAGCAGACTAAGATACATGCATATTAATGGCACAAAAAAAATTAACATCATCTCAATGCAGACAAAAATAATTCAACAAAATCCAATGAAAATAATAACAACCTAGAAACAGAATGAAATTTCCCCAACTTGATAGACAGCATTTACAAAAATCCAGAGCTAAAGCTTGCTATTGAAAAACAATATATTTCCCCTAAAAGTAGAAACAAGAATGTTTGTTCTTACCTCTGAAAAATCAGCCTCTACCTCAGAGCAAAGCCTGTCCAAGGAAGGGACATGACCTTTGTCCTTGAAAAGACCCACAGAGCACTCCTAGGCACATTCCCACCCTGCTAAGTTGTTTATCTACAAATAACAGGAGAGATCTGCTGTGCCAGGTGTCCCTGACTCAGTCAGGCTATACAGATAGCAACTCCCTAGCAGCCACCAATCAGCATGAGACAGGTCATCTGGATGCCAGATGACCCTCCCAGTAGTTTATGGTGTTGGGAAACCATGTAGTTCAGCAGGAACACCCCTCTTGGCTTAAACCAATCAGTTCAAATGAATCCCCCTCTTCTAGTAGCCAATCACCCCTACCCAACCTGTTCCCGCCAGTAAATGTGCTAACCATGTTTTAGAGTTGTTATTTGATTTTCCCGCGGTGTGTGATGATTTGCTAAGAGATGCTATGATGTATGTGGGGGTCCCTGCCTTCTCCAAACTGTGTATAAAACTGCTGCAAACCCTGGGCTCAGGGCCTCTCAGTGTCACCAGTTGCTGTGTGTGTGTGCGGAGGACCTAGCTAGCTCCCAATAAACACCTCTTTGCTGTTTACATCGATCTTGGTCTCTGGTGGTCTTTTGGGGGGTCCCGAATTCGAACATAACAACCTCCTCTATTTAACATTGTACTGAAAGTGCTAACCATGGGGCTGGGGATGTGGCTCAAGCGGTAGCGTGCTTGCCTGGCATGCGTGCGGCCCGGGTTCGATCCTCAGCACCACATACAAAACAAAGATGTTGTGTCCGCCAATAACTAAAAAATAAATATTAAAATTCTCTGTCTCTCTCTCTCCCTCTTTCACTCTCTCTTTAAAAAAATAAAAAAAAAAAGAAAGTGCTAACCATGGCAATTATCCAAGAAAAAGAAATAAAATGCATCAAGAATGGAAAGGAAAGAGTAAAACTATCTCTTGGCAGATGGCATAATTTTATGTAGATACTTCTTCGGAATACAGTTAAAAAACAGAACCATTAAACAAGTTCATCAACACACAAGATCTGTCTCAATTATATACATCTGTATCTGTCTCAATTATATACACATACATTAACAAGGAATATTCAAAAAAATTTAAATTCTACTTGAAACACCAAAAGAACAGAATATTTAGGTATAATTCAATAGAAGATGTGCAAGTCATTACAATGAAAAACTTCACATACTGCTGACCAATTGCCAATGGCACACACTTATTATCCCAGCTACTGGGAAGGCTGAGGCAGGAGGATAGCAAGTTCAAAGCCAGTATGGGCAACTAGTGACACCTGTCTCAAAACAAAAAGTAAAAAGAGCTGCAGATATAGCTTTAATAGAGTATGTCTGGATTCAATCCATAGCACAAAAATAAATAAATAAATAAATTCTGTCAAATATTTTTTCTGCATGTATTGAAACAATCATTTATTTTATTTTATATGGTGATTACACAATTGTTGTTCAAATATTAAAACAACCTTGCATTTTTCAACATCTGGGTCATGATGTATTAATTCTTCTATATACTGTTACATTCATTTTGCCAAATTTCTTCTTAGAATTTTTGCATTTGTGTTTGTAGCTTTCTTTGGCTGGTTTTGATATATTGTACTCCATGACAAAATATTACCTACACCTTAATTTTCCATAACTATGTATAGAGTTAGTATTACTTCTTCCTTAAAAACTTGGTAGAATTAGTCAGTGAAACTTCCCGGGCCTGGAGTTTTCCTTGAAAGTAGGTTTTTTCTACAAATTGAAATTCTTTAAATAATGTGAACTACTTCTTAAACAAGCTTTGGTAGTTCACGTCTTTATAGGAGTGTGTCCAGTTCATCCAAGTTGTCATACTGATTGACTATAAAGTTGTATCCTTATTATTATCCTTATTATTCTTTCAATGTCTTTAGAGTATGTGAGATATGACTTCTCTTACTCTCAATATAGTAATTTGTGTTTTCTTTTTCTCCTGATGTCTGTCTAGAAATTCATCAATAGTACTGATGCTCACAAATAACCAGCTTTTGATTTCATTAATTCTCACTACCGTTTTCAGTTTTGATGATTTCTACTCTAACCTTTCAGTTCCTTGCTCTTGAGTTTTTTTCTTGTTCCTTCAAAAGGAAGTTGTGGTCATTTGATTTGTGACATTTCTTCTTTTAGCTATAAATTTCCCTCTCAACTGTTTTCACAGCATTTTACAAACTTGATAGGCTATGTTTTCATAATATTTCCCCTTTTTTAGTTCTTTGGCCCATTGGGTTAAACTGTTATTTACCAAATACTTGAAAATTTCACAGGTATCTTTCAGTTATTAATCCTAGCTTAATTCAATTTTGGTCTAAAAGCACATTTTATTGGAGACATGGTTTATGGCCCTGAATATGATCTATCTTATTAAATGTTCTATTTTTTAGTTGGTAAAACAAACAAACACATTCAAACTTTGGAGGACAGAATGTTCTACAAATGTCAATTAGGTCAAGTTGATAGCGTTGTTACAGTTTTCTCTAGCATTTATTATTTTCTATCTATTTAATCCTTCAGTCAGTGAGAAAGAACTATTGAAGTCTACCACAATGGGCGATTCTTCTCTATTAACATTCCATTAGTTTTTTTAATATATTTACTTTTTAGTTATAGTTGAACACAATATCTTTATTTATTTTTGTTTTTTACGTGGTGCTGAGGATTTTTTTGCTGTCAAACGCTCTACCACTAAGCCACAATCCCAGCCCCCATTAATTTTGTGTCACATAATTTGAAGTTCTATTACTAGGTATATAAATGTTTGTTATTGTTATTGATTAACTGACCTCTTTATCATTAGGAAATTACTTTTTTAATATTTATTTTTTAGTTGGAGTTGGACACAGTACCTTTATTTTATTTATTTTTATGTGGTGCTAGGATCGAACCCAGGGCCTTACACGCGCTAGGCGCACACTCTACCACTGAGCCAAAACCCCAGCCCCAGGAAATGATATTTTTTATCTAATAATATCTTACGATATTATCTCTGAAATCTACTTTCATATCACTGAAGCTTTTTCTTGAATAGTGTCAACATTATATCTTTATTTAGTTCTATCCTGTTTGTGTATTTACACTCAAAATGTGCTTCTTGCAGAAAACTTATATTTAGATCTTATTGTTAATCCAATCTGTCTTTTAATTGGGGTGCTCAGAGCATTTACTTACAGCACAATTATTGATACGGTTAGGTTTAAGTTTATCATCTTGCTATTTGCTAGTTTGGGTACCACCTGTTCTTTGTTCCCTGTTTAATGTTTTGCTACCTTCTTTCAGATTGGGTACGTTTAGGATTCAATTTTATCTTCTTCAGTGGCTTAGTAACTGTAACACTTGTTTGTCCATACACACTGCACTTCATTTCTTCACTTTCTATGCACTCTCACATCCACTCCAATTTAACTTTTCTAACTTCTGGCCTAACTTCTCTCAATCCAAATTAAAATTAAAACAAACAAATGAACAAAACAAAAACTGACCAAACAAAAACAACTTTCTCGTTAGAGTTTGTGATAAGCTTCATGAAATTAAATCCTATACAAAAATTTCACTCCCCACCTTAAACTCTCAGTAACATTTTATAATTTTAATCCCTGTCCTAAATTACTCTTCTCTTGGTCCATGACAGCACACTCTCCAGATTATGTTATATCTTTGTCCACAAATTCTCAAAGCCTTCGTTCCTTAACTTCTACTTAGCCTGTAATATTTAGAGCTCCTGAGGACTAGCCCCCTTTTTTTCCTTTTGTGGCATTCTTAAAACAGAGTCCTCAGAAAGGAAACTATGGGGAAAGAGGAGGACCAGGGACTAAAATGGAATAAATCAAATTCTATGCATGTATGATTTTGTCAAAACAAATCTAATATTATGTATAACTATAATGTGCTAATAATTCCTCAGGGATTATAAGAAAGTTCAAGGGCATTTTTGGATACAAAAGTAATGAAAGAAATTTGTTCATATACACTTCACACAGTTAAAATTTAAAATTAATGAAGACTTTCATGAAAATCTACTTTCTTTAAAGCTATCACTCACTGTAAAATTTTATTATGTTTGATCTTTTTGGTTGGTTCTTATTACCTAGTAGTCACTAAATATGGGGGAATAAAACCAAGTTATCTTTCACATCTTTTGCACACAAAGCACAAAATCCACTTGCTTTGTTAGCAAGGACAAAAAACCTATCAAGATAAAAGGGCTCCTCCTCAGCTTAAACAGATAAAATCTTGACACTTCTGAGAAGCTTGTAAATTCAAATTTTATGCCTGGAGGGAATAACTGGAAAAATTTCTTTACTAAATGATTCTGTTGGATATCATATACTGTCAATGACAAATGATATGGAGAGCAATTACTACCACATGAGGGTTTCCGTGTATATTCTGTTTAATAATTGAACCAACTATTTGTGGAGAAAATATGAATTAGTCCTTGACATATGTACAATATGTATTAAGGTAAAAGTACTCAACGACTTTTTGTTCTGCTTATCAGTGAAAATCCATAGTATAAGGGAAGACAGTTTTCATTTAGACAATAACCTTTTTATAAGCTGTGGCACAGGCTGAAACAGGTCTAACATTCAAAACTAACAGAGCATGAGCTATATATACAGATAGCAAGAAAATGTGCTGCTATAACTAAAAGATCCTTTAAACATATGGAACAGTTAGGAGACAAAAATATGCCTTCTGATTATAAGTGAGTGTTGAAGGAAATAATGGAAATTGAATATCATCAAATCTTGACAATGGTTTGTACTCTCAGATGTGGAAAGAAATGGCAATGTTTGCAAGATTACTCTCCTTCCTACTTGAATTTGCTAACTGCCAAAAACAAAAGTGCTGACATGAGTTTTTGAAATGAGGAATCAGATAAATTTTTTCATAATGCTGATTAATAACAACAAAGTCATCCTATGATTTTCAGAGACTTGCTTACATGGAGGAGAGTGGAGATAGATTTAGAATTGTAAATAACCTGAAACTACTATTTCAGGGTCAAAACACCCCAATTTTTAATGCTGAGAATAAGAGATCAGATTTCGAAGTCACCAAACTATGGTACAAATGTTTCCACTGCTCCAGTCTGATTCCTTCTCCAAATCTAATGGTTTTCTTCACTCATGGGGGACTGAGGCTAGTAACATTATTGTGAATATATAAAGAATACATTCAAATGTTACAATAAAACATGAGGAAACACTTTGTAGAAAATGATGGAGTCAAAAAATGACTTAAGAATCCATTTGCTCCTATTTTCCAAATATTCAGCCTGGTTAAAACATTCATACCTATTGTTTAACATTATAAGTGTCAGTTTGGCAACTGACACAGCACTAGAAATCGTCTTCAGGGAGAAATCCTTCACCTTCTCAGGCTCTGTTTGATCTTGATAGTTCAAAACATCTCAAAGCCAGGAAACACAGGTTATAAATAGTGATAATCTATAATTGTGGAATGAGATTTCCTAATCTAGTAGAAATATAGGGTTAAAAAAATCAAAACATCTGAGTCTAACCTACATTTCAAGCTACCTATAATCAAATTAGACATAGTTACTTCATGAAGGGCTACAAAAAAATGGACATTTTCAATGATAATAAAAAAGTCCGTTTTTTAAATACTGCTTTATTATTTAGTAGTCTGCATGGGTGCTGAACATTTGAAAAACACCTTCCTAGAGATCTCATATACTCTGATGATTTTAAAGGCTATCTATAAAAGCTGAGGCCTAAATTTCAATAGTCTATAGTCTTCTCCATTTACCTACCTATTCAACTGCCTTCCTCACTTCAATACTTGATGTTTCAGAGGTGCACAAATACGTCAGCTTTTCATCACTGTTACAATATACTTCAACCTATAAAAAGTTTACAGTTTTAAAGGTTCAAGAGCAAGACACCAGTACCAGTTCAGATCTGGTGAGGGCCTCTTCACCAATGGTGGATGGTAGATGGCAATGGAGGGAGCACTCAAGAGCAAGGAATATATCCCAAACTAGGAACAAAGGGGATGAAATGGGCCATGCTTTCTCCTTTCATAACTACCTTCTTACAGAAACTTAAGGGGTTATAAGAACTCCTTATGCCCCACTGACGTAAGGGCCTCTCACTAGGTCCCATCTCTTAAATGACCCAACAGTGCCATCCTGGGGACCAAGCCTTTAACACATGTGCCTTTGGTGGATACAATTAGACCATATCCAAATCATATGAGCACACTGAACCTAATGGGCCCAAAACCAAATTCTTGATATCCTCCCATCTTCCCCCTTTCTAAATTTTCTCATATCAGTGAAAATACATCTCAGTTTCTGGTTGCCTGTGCCAAAAACCAAGTATTTCTTGAAGTTTAAGAATTTTCTTTTAATCCCTGACTCCCTGTGATTATCCTCAAAGATCCTTTTCTACTCACCACACATCTTATATCCTTTGTTAGACTAGGAAGTATGTATGCTACAACTGGAAAGTTCTATGTTTAAAACCTGGATCCCTTAAATTCATAAAGTTCACCAAAATTTGAACCTTGGTATCATCACTAAAAAATAATTTAATAATTTCCTCAAAATAGAAGTATTAGATGATTCAGGTAAAGACATACCTTACTTAGCACTGCCCCAGACCCCAAAAAGTCCACTCTTGTGTGGCTACTTTGTCATTAACATCTTATCTCCCAGGTAAAGGATTTCTATTTCCCAGAAAATAATTTGTTTTGAGCCTCAGATAGATATAGGTCATACTTTAAGCTTAGCTAATCACTGTTAGAATAGTTACAAAGAATTTCAAGAAAACAAAGATATGATTAAAGGAATTGTTGATTGGTCCTGTAATAAATTACACTGTCAGGAACACATCTTCATAGATACTATGTTTCCTAAAGAACTGTTATTTCCAGGAACACATCCTACCTCCATTCTCAACTCAGTCTGTGAGTATCTCTGTATAATATACTGCCAGACTCAAAAGAAAAATTCCATGTTAGTTACCACTGCCCATACCTTTCCATCTTCATTCTCTAATAATGCCCATACTGAGAAATTAATCATGAGATCTGTACTTTCTCCACTTCATTCCTTTATTCAAACTGTACTTGCCATTCTCTTTTACTTTCATAGGCTTTGGTTATTTTGCTTCCTTTGATATTCCCATAAGACCATTTCTATAATTTAAAGAGCTAGCTTAAATATAAATCATTTCAATGAACGCTTGAAGTACCCAGATATCACTTTCTCTCCCAAAACTATACTGCAAGCCCCCTCAGGAGTAGGTTCTGATTTGATCCATGTTTATATCCCCCATCCCTAATATCTAAAATAGTGTTTCTTTCTCATGTGTTAGATACTTACATTATTTGCTGAGTGAAATGAATAAATGAATTAATGTCTGAGTCATTTTGGTTCATACATCCTAAGTTTGTACTATTAGAGGACATCCAATAGAGTTGTCCACCACCTTGCTCAGACGAACTTAGGACTAAAGATGAACACCTGGCAGGAATATTTATTATAGTAATATTTTCAAGCCTTGAAGCTCACCAAAAAATGATATGCTGAAAAAAAAATAAGATAAAAGGTAGGACATTTCGGGGGCAGAAAGCCATGCAGCCACGGGGGGATTATAATTCAAGGACAAATCATAAAAAGAAGAAACCCAAAGGAGTACAATTCCAAGGACACCAAAAAGGAAAAGTTTTGAGGAAAACCTGTGATTGCATCAAAGTTGCTAAAAGATAAAAGTAAGTTGCTGTTTTATGTGGTGATTCAAAGTTCTTGGTGACCTTTTGACAAGTATTAGGGGAAGAAGTTAGACTGAAAGAGCTGAGGTATGGGTAAGAATGACAAAAGCGTAAGATTATTTTTTCAAGCAGTTTAACAGAAAAAGAAGATATTGAATGGTAGGTGAGAAACAGCCATGAATGTAAAATAACAGGGAAGATGTTGGCTCTGCAGAAAAAGCATCACACTATAAACAAATGTTATCATTGTTACCAGCAGAGTCAGAATGCAGTGTAAAGATGACTTGGGTATTGACACACTGCTTACTTGCTCCATGATCTTGGGAAAACCATTTTCTTCTCTCTTAACTAACATATCAAATTATTCTAATAATGAGTTAATAAATGAAAAACAATTTTGGAAGAGTACTTTCTATGAAGTAAGATACTATTTTTGAAATTGACAGTTTATACTCATGAACAAATGTTTGTAAGTTCATAATTCTCTTCATCAGTGTAATAACAAAAAGCTAAAATTAACTTCTATCTAGTTTAATTCCAGGGAACTACTTATTCCAATCCCAGCAAAGAGACAGAAGACAAGGAAGAAAAGAGAAAGTGAGAAGCAGGATAAAATCAGGGTACATAAAGTCAAAACTGTGATGGCAACCCCTTCAACTTCATCCCACAGACTACACCACTTTCCTAAACTGGGAGATGTTAGTCATGGGCTCCCTCCCCCAGGTGGGTAGAGAAATGCCAAGAGCACATATGAGAACTGCCTCCTGCTTCTGTCAATCTGACCTACCTTGGCAAGAACTTTATGCTTACCCCACAGTTCCTGGTCAGTGAAAGGCATCATCAAAGACCTTATATTTGTTTTCAAATATTATCTGAGTTCACAATTTTATATTTGAAGACAGGTATAAAATTTATTTGATTCCTTGGTTCCCTTGTTTTAGGTCTCCACCATGCCAAAGGAAATGTTGAAAGGTCAGTGGTGATTTTCCACACTCAAACCATTTCCTGAAAACTTTTCACAGGGAAGGGGAGGCTGATTCTGATTAGGAACATGGCCAGGGTCAGTGTAATATTTTATCAGAATACTTGTGAGTGGAATGCAATATCACAAAGTAAGTATATTTGCAATAGGAGCAACAGGAGGTATATTTGCAGGCCATAGGTGGTATATTAAGGTCATGGATGCTACCAGAATATACAGAAATAAACTAAATAAAATTCTTCAATTAAAGCAGTTAACAATAGCCTTCCTTCACAAAACAGCATTTATTTCATTCAATGGAAAGAATGATAAACAGTGACTTAACATTGACTTGTAATGCAAAAGTCATCTGCATTTATCCACTATGGTTTTTGTTTACTGGCATTTTGAAATCTTCCCAGTTGTATATGACTTAGGGTACCATTAATTTTTATTCCATGAACACATTTAGACTATCCAGAAACCCCTTCTACTAAAAGAAATTAACAAATTACTAGAGAAAGCCCAGTAGAATATTTATCTTTAAAAAAATGTAAGCTAATAAAAGTAAACTTCATTTGTTCACAGTGTTCCTATGCTCACACAAAAAACATTATTGGTAAGTAATAAAAAACAGAAGCATTAAGCTATATGAGGGTACCATAAAGTTCAAAAGAAGAAAATATGGAAGGTTCATTACTATTAAACAAAAGTCAGCCTGTTCTGCTGAAATTTTTTTTAAAAAATCATCAAAGTAATTTCAGAGAAAACTGAACATTTCTTACAAAGAAACAGGATCATAATTTTACAAACCAAATGTGAAACATTCACAAATGCATTTATAATTCTCACAAACAAATGATCTGTAAATTCTGATGTATGTGTGATACAGGAAGAAAATGAACATAAAAAGCAAAGAATCCTAGTACAGTACTGATCCAATCACTATTATGAATTCACAAATATTTATTAAGCACCAGCATCTATTCTCTAGATGAAGATACTATAGTAAGCATAAAAAAAATTCATGCTCCTCTGGAGCTTACAATACAGTGAAGAATTTAGAACATGTAACCTTGAGCAAGACAAATATAAAGATGACTCAAGTTGTTGTTATGAAGAATCAAAACAGACTGCTCATAAAAACCGAATACATCTATAACATACACACACATATATAGAAATGTCCAGATAACATATAAAATGAAGATTATTGATAATGGTGAAACTGAATATAAGTATATATGAACATATTCTCATAATTCCAAATTATTTTTATTAAAGTCAAATACAAGCAATTATTTTCCTTTAATATGACCTGATTACAATATTATATGTATGAATCAAAAAATAAACTTCAATGAAGACTACTTTTATATGATGGATTGGGATAGAACCACAACAGGCAACTATCAAATCCTGACCAAAACACTAGTTTCTACTGGATGAAAACATAAAGGAATGTACTGATAAGCTAACGTCTCTGGAAATACATTCCAGAAATAAGAAGAGAGGAGTACTATTTGTAGTAAAATTCAAGTATCGATATTGAGGGGTTTTAGAGTAAATTTTGGCAGTTATCTCAGCATATGGCTTAGTTTCACATATTGAGTCCAGAAACTTGAAATATGATTCTGTTATTTTCCCTGTCAACTCCTAAGTTGTAAAGTGTATAGGTGCCATAATACTAGGTGGTTTCAACGGTAACAAGAGAAGAACGGAATACTCTTGGCAAACAGATCCCATTGCTTGAGGGCTGCACCTTAAAAAAATAAATGGATAAAAACAAAGTAGACAAAACACATGCAGGAATAATGCAAATACCCGAGTCAAACAAGGAAGGAGACAGAATTGCAGTTGAAAACGTTCCAGATCATCGGTCTAACCATTGAAAGAAAACATCTAAAAACTTCACCATCCAGTAGTTTAGGAAAAAAACAGTTGATCCTCGAGTGTTAAATGGTTTCCACCAAGAAGGGAAAAGGGGTACTGATTGTTCTCCCTGGGTCTGTTCAAACCATAGGGGTTGAATTCCCTCGCTTTAGTGGGGTGGGGCTGAAAGGTACTCCTGAGGAAAAGGGAGAACAGGTTCCACGACCAACAATTCCAATTAGAAAGCAAAATACAAAGTTTCAAAAAGTAAAGACCCGTGAAGGAAGGAAGGTGGAGAAACCAACGAAAGTAAAATAAATAACTCGAAAAAGAAAGCAAAAAACGCGTTGAAGAACCCACGGAGCTATCTCTACCACTAAAAAAGGCAGGGACTGAACATGGCAAAAGCCCCTCCACAAAGTCTGGGACACTGGCGCCATCGGAACTCAAACACCCAGCCTGACTGGGGTGAGGGGGGCAGTTCCCGGGAACCCCCTCCCGCCCCTCTCCCATCAACCCCGCCCACTGGGTCCCGCCCGGCTACTCACTGGATTCGCTTCCCACATAACGGTGGCGAAATCGAGCGGAGAGAGCCTGAGGGAAGGAGCTAGCTGCGGGGGCCGGGGTGTTGTGATTTTTCCAAGGGTCCCCGGGAGCGTAGGGACCGAGAGGCACAGTTTACGCAGGCCTTCCTTCTCCCCCTCCCTGTCACAAGCTAGCGTCTTCAGACCACCTAACATCCCGACTTCCGCCCGAAACCAGCCAATCAGCGATGGCCCCGCCCCACTCCCGGAAGCTAGCCCTGTCCCCGTCGCTCCCTTCCGGGCTTCCACGGGCGGGTCTTCATGGGCGGGGCTTGGGAATACCTGGCCTGTGAAGGAGTTTAAAAGACTTCTAGTCCAACCATCGTCCTCCAGCGCTAGATCTCCACTGCTACACCTCCACCGAGCTGTGGCTGGTTGTGTTTCTTTCCTGTAAAACCGATATTTATTGAGCACCTTTTAGTGAGTGTAGTGGCCAGGAATCACACAGGCTTGAAAATTGATCACAGCTTGACCGGGGGCTATTTGGAAGATGAGTATAGATAGCACACTGTTTGGCATATACTAAAGTTTAAAAAGTGACAGTTAATAGACATTACTAGGTTCTCAAATGACACTGATCAATACACAGTCACTGCCTTCATGGATTTTGGAAAAGCAGCAAAAAGGTACAATATGGCTCATAAGTAGTATAGCAAGTATAGGGTTCTATGAGAGTAATTCTTATCTAGGGTAGAATGTCTCAAAGCTCCTGCAGGAAGTTGAAGTTATGAGCACAATATGTACTCCTACTTTAGTTACTGGGTAAAGAGAGCTAAGAGAAAGGCAAAGAAGTAATATTTACCTATAGAAAATGAAAATAACAGCTTGTTATATATTCTTCTGGACATGTTTATACTTTCACATACATATTTCAAGTGATCAAAGAATACCTATAGATTTAAGGACTGATTTTCCTTTTTTTAAATATCAGTTTTTGGTGCACTATAATTGTATATAATATTGGGCTTCATTGTTACATATCAGTACATGTAACTAACATAATTTAGTGATTTTTTTAATGATATCCTCCATTCCAAGTAGACTGATGGAATTCCATAGTTGGTATGTACCCACATATTTATAATAATCTACTGTGGATAGATATTTAAGTGGTTTTCAGTTTTTTACTCTTAAAAATATGCTGCAATAAACATTCAGGCATTTTTTCACATTTGTCCATTAACCTCCTTAGAATTAATTCTCAGAAATGAAATTGTTCAATAAAAGATTACAGAAATTTTGCCAGTGGTTAATCAGTTGTATCAAAAATTCATTCCTTTCCCACTACTTAGAAGAGACATTCTTTTTTTTTTTTTTTTGGTACTGGGGATTGAACTCAGGCACTCAACCACTGAGCCACATCCCCAGCCCTATTTTTGTATTTTATTTAGAGACAGTGTTTCACTGATTTGCTAACTGCCTCCCTGGTGCTGAGGCTGGCTTTGAATTTTTGATCCTCCTGACTCAGCCTCCAGAGCTGCTGGTATTACAGGCATGCACCACCATACCCAGCTAGGAGAGCCATTCTTAATCACAAGTAAAATTTGCATATATATGTATATATATACATACATGTTTAAACATTTTTATTATTTATTCTATTAAATATATGCTTTTTCCTATGCCATGCCTGTTATAGCTTAGTAATATATTTGCTCTTTCATAAAGAACTCCTTTCCTGACCTTTTTTTTTTTTTTTTAGAGTTTTCAAAATCATGAGTCTTCTCATTCAGGAACACATCACTAAACATATTAGGTAGTGTTTTGTTTGTTTGTTTCTTTGTTTGTTTCAGTGCTTGGAATTGAACCTAGAGTCCCAAACGTCCAAGCACATGCTCTACCATTGAGCTGTATATACCTCAACCCTAGGTCTTTTATATCATTAAATGTATTTTTAAAATATCTTTCATGTAAGTTTGCACAATTATTGTGAAATTTGTTTGTAAATATTTTACAGTTTTTGTGAATGAGATATTTTTCACTGCTGCAATTTAGAAAAACCATTGAGTTTTGTGTAATTATCATTTTCAACTGTGAAAATACCTAATTAATTCCAATAGTTTATAAGCTTTTCTCTTAAATGTATATAGATAATTATATCACCAGCAAGTAATTTAGTTTTCTTTTTCCTTATTGCACTCTCCAAAATACCAGGAAAATTTTGAATAATGTAGAACTAGATAATTGGCACTCAGTTGTAATGCAATAGAACAAGTTTGTGCTCCTAGATGATGATATATATTCTTTAAATACATTATTATCTTTTAAAAAATTCTTTCTATTACTAGTTTACTCTAAGATTCTAATTGGAAAAGGATATTAATTGTTATCAACTGTCTCTTAGACTATTATTATATTCCTATTTTTACTCTAAGTAAATATAATGAATTACACTAATATATCTAATGTTCAGACCATCCTTACATTCCATTACATCCTTACATTTCATCCTCTGTTTTGTTAAATTATATCTTGAATATCATGCTTGATTCAGTTTGTTCCTCTCTTATTTAGGATTAAATTGTACTTGTAATTGGTTTGAGGGGTGTAGTTTAGTGGCAGAGCATGTACTAAGCATACACATGAGGGATTCAATCCCTAACACTGAAAAAAATTACTTAAAATGAATGAAAATCTTCCATCACTACTGTCATTTTTGTGATTATCTTTAACAAGTTTTGGCATCAGAATAATGCTAGTAAATAGCAGCAGTTTAATTAATTTAGAAATTAGCTTTTTCTTAAAGGTGCAGTGGATTTTTATAAAGTAAGTCTAGGAAGATTAGAACCAGGTCCTCAATCTTTTCTTCAACTCTGTGTTTCTCTCTCTCTCTCTCTCTCTCTCTCTCTCTCTCTCTCTCTCTCTTATATTTCATTTCCTTGAAGACTTGATATTGGTGTTGTCTGGCTAGTGATAGGAGAATGGGATAGAGAGAATGCAATGAATATTAATATATATTAGGTGGATAAACCTTTAAAATATACTGCTATATACCAAAGTAACATGAAGGGAACTAAAAACAGCTGTACAAATTTTAGTGTTAATTTTTTCTTATTATTACTGATTTAGAACTAATGAGTTTAAGAGTTAATTATGGGAAAGAATTGTGCAAATGATTACTTAGTACTAGGGTCACAAATTGGTGAGATTTAATGAATGCACAGAGAATATTTAAATTTTTGATTAAAAAAATGGCTACGATTTTAAAACTGGGAAATTTCACCCTTCACTATATGCAACTCCAGTTTCACCTTGGAACTGTATTCCCCTGTGCCAACAGCTGAATGGAGCCACTCTGACCATTTTACACTAGAAATGGGTTTTCTGTCTCATTACCTGCCTGGTCCATTTTAGGTATCTTAGTTTGCAACCAGTGATGGATCCACCCCATTTGGCTGAGGAAATGTAATGGATCTAGGACTTTGCCAAATATCCTCATAGAAAATGACTTGGCCCACACTCTCCCACAGCTTTCTCAAGGATGGCCTCATCGTTTGAGCCCAACCTCTCACAGTCTTTCAGAAGATTACTTTCTGTGTGTCATGCCTGCCATTCCCCCTGTTACATAGTGCCTAGCACAGGAACATTTCCCTCTGCATCATTGTTCCAGGCAGGATGCCACAGTAGTGGAAACTATGTATACTGACCATGGTCACTGGTTTTCTCAGGAAGGTCAGACATTTGGCTTTATCTTTCACATTTGCTCTGTGTGTTCTGAGTGGAGATATCTTAAGCCATGGTAAACCCAGCAGAGGGATTCTTGAATGATTCTAAGTATTTTATAGATCTTCCAATGTCAAGAGGGTTAGGAGAAAATGCCTTAGGGGAAAGGAGAGAGGAGAAGAAAAAGAGCAGAGGGGACATCTCATTGGCAAACATGAAAATAAACTAATGGAGAAAACAGGTTGACGAATGAAAAGCAGGGCAAGTTGAACTTAGGGGAGAGGGGGATCAGTCACCCCCTAAGACGATAGAAGAAAACAAAAGAAAAGAAGTGGTGAGACACAAGATACAATATTAACTATTATTTTAATGTTATGATCATAACTGTTTTTGTTTTAGGAGATCACAGTTGCAGCCAGCGTTTGGGGAGCACTAGGAATGGATATGAGAGACAGGCTGTGTTAGACAGAAAGAAGAAACAGGAACCTGCAAGAAGGCGCAAAAAGAGAGACTAGGGGCCAAAAGAGGGTGAAGGAGTAGTGGAGAGAAAGCTGCATTTGTGCCCATCAGCCTTGAATATAAAGACCCAGCCTCCGTCTGAAAAAGAGCCAACAATGAGGCGGCCCCAGAACCAACCCTGCTGTTGAAGTCTGACACGTTAACAACCCCAGCAGGAATTAAGAGGTGCAATAAGCAGATGAAACACTGACTGAAGCGAAGATAAGCATTCCTGGGAAGGAATTTTTCAAAAAATCAAAATGAATCTCACAAATCTTCTTAATTAGGAAACATGACAAGGAATTAAATTCAACCTAAAAAAAAAAATGAAGTGCAAAATAACTCAGCCACACTAAATGGAAAGGCCCTATTGAAAATACCACTGATTATTAGTTTTAGCTGCTCAGGGAAATTATCTAAGCACAAAGATGGGCATCAACATTCAGCTCACAGCAGCAGTCAAAAGCAGCAGCTGAGATGTGTGGCCATCCTAATTAGAGGATGGAGAATTCTGAAAAGGCTCTGGAGCTGTGACATTCCTGGCTGGGGCTTTCCTTCCAGGAATGCCACATTAGGGTTTTGGTCATCACGTTGTAAAAAAAGGAGTTAATAGGAATGATCCGGCAGGGGACAATAGACAGGACTTAGAAAAGAGTGTTAGAAGTTTTGAGGTTAAAAGCAGAAAGCAGGAAAACATAAGAAATATTTTAAAAATTAGGAGAAGAGGGAGGTAAATAAAAGTCTTGGTAGGTGAAAAGGGCAGCCAGAGGGTGTACCCCCTGGGTTTAGGTCATTCCAGGCATTTGGAGGGTTAGCCTTTCCTAATGAGCACACCCAAGGATGTCAAGAAATTACAGCAGATTATCTAATATGAATTGTTCTTCAATTCTTCATTGAACAAATATTTAGCAAGCAATCTCTACATTCCAGACACTGTTTCTTGTCTCTTGAATAGGTCATTAAACAAAACAGATTAAAAAATCCTTGTTATAATGAAAATTACATGCTAGCATTAGCAAATACATGGTGCTAAGTATGTGCCTGATACTGTTGTAAGTGTGTACACACACACACACACACATATACACATGTAGGCATACATATTAACAAATATAATTCTCCCAAACATCCTATAAGGTAGCTACTCTTTATTAACCCCATTTTACAGGCAATGGAACTGAGGCACAGAGAGAGAAATCATCTCACCTAAGGTGAAGGAGCCTTTGGTGGCTGCCACCTTGTGTCATCTCTCAATGTCATATACTTCTGATACCAGCCCTGATTGCTCAACCTCATTTAGACTGAGGTGCCCTCCTAGGATAAATTTCTGGTGGTTTTTTTTTTTTTTTTTTTTTGAGTGTGTGTGTGTGTAGTTCTAGGGACTGAACCCAGGGCAAGCACTCTACCAACTGAGCTACATCCCCAGCCCAAATTTATAGTGTTTTTTAAAATCACCTATGACCCTTTCCCTGGCCTTTTCTTCCTTTCCCCAACCCTCAACTCAAGAACTTCTCTTTTTTGCAGTTTAATTTCTGGAGTCTATTGCTTCTGCCTAGCAAACCAAGCTAAGGTCCACAGGCAGAGCTTTGGTTCAGTTTGTGGGGTTGGGAGGTGCTTCTGTGAATTAATAATGCTCTACAGATCACTTAGTTCACATCAGTTGGATTTTAAAAGTAGGTATTTTCTTCCAATCCAAAAGATATTAAGTGGTGGTGGGGTCTTTGTAACAACTCTTTATGTTCTCTAACTTGTTTTCTTAAGACACTGCATGTTTATACTGAAAACCAGTGAACTGCGTACTTTAAATGGATGCATTGGAAGGTATGTGAATTTTACCTCAATGAAGCTGTTAAGACAACTTATTTTTTTAAAAAAGAATCTTGACTTTCTCCTGCCCTATTTGCCCTGCCTCTGACCCCTAACCTCCTTCACATAGCTTCAGGGGGTGCAGAACCATACTCTGAAAGATGTTCATCTTTGCTAAGCCCCAAGTGCTCCACCCAGAATTACCTTTTATTGACTGCAGGATTACACCGTTATGCCAAGAAAAATAAATGACTCTTTCCCATTATACCTTCAGTACCCATTTTCCATATTAGAAAAAAAGTTTTCTCTGGGCGTGGTGGTTACACACCTATAATCCCAGCTACTTGGCAACTGAAGCAATATTGAGGCCAGCCTCAGTAACTCAGCGAGACCCTGTTATAATAAAAAATAAAAAGGAAGGGGGGGGATAGTAGAGGATAGGAAAGGCAGCAGAATACAACAGACACTAGTATGGCAATATGTAAATCAATGGATGTGTAACTGATGTGATTCTGCAATCTGTATACGGGGTAAAAATGGGAGTTCATAACCCACTTGAATCAAAGTGTGAAATATGATATATCAAGAACTATGTAATGTTTTGAACAACCAACAATAAAAATTAAAAAAAAAAAAGGAATGGGGATGTAGTTCAGCAGTAGAGCACTCCTGTGCTCAGTTCCCAGTAGCAAAAAGAAAAAAAAAAGATAAAAAGTAAAAAAAATTCTAACATTGTTTTTATGTTAAAACAAATATGTTTGTTATGGAGTACAAAGACTTCACTTACATAAGATTTTTAAAGCAGGTGGCTAGATGCTTTAGGTTAGAGTGAGGAGGACACATATTCTCTGCCACAGTGAGGAGAGAGAGGCTAAGACGCACTGTTCATGGTTAAAACAGGAACCCCAGGAGTTTCTGGCCATAATTAGCTGCATGATATTGAATAAATCTCATCCCATTTTGGATACCCAATTTCCCATCTTTAAAAAGTGAGATAATTGGATCAGGTTTTCTCTAAGTTTGCTGTCGTCTCTTGAAGTCCATAATTTAATATCATATTGAGATACAATCAGATGCAAAGCTCAGATACATCTGCACCAAGATGCCCTGAGAGGTGGGAAGCAAAAGATCCAGTCCTGTCTTTGAGAAATTTTCCGTATCCTGAAGGAGATTAAAACATCCTACATGTAGAACTTAAGAACAATATAGAGTAAATACACAAGCCATCTGAAGAACCCCAGGTGTAAGAAGGAGCTCAAAAAAATGAATGACCAGATCCCTTGCTTTGGTGCAACTAAAGTGAGATGGAGGTTCTTACTCTGCTAACCCCTGGGCTCTTAGGGCCAGATCACCCTGAACCAGAGGCACTCCTTATGGATACTGTGGATGGACCCAAGTAACAGAGTAAGAACTCGGAGAAAAAAAAAAGAAATGATCTCAGCAATCATCCAATCCAAATACCTTTGTCTACAGGGAAAACTTGAGATAATGCTTGTCTCGAGCTTATAATATTTTTATTTGGTAGAAGATTGTTAACATTATCTCAAATCCTAAATAATCCTGTATCTGGAACAGGAATGTATATAATATCCTACTCTTCAAAACCCAGTGGATTATGTATGGAATGACTTTAAGTCCAAGTCTTATCATGGTACAGGGTTGAACAAGATTTGCGTGATAACCATTTCGCAAAAGGCATTGCCCTAAAAAATTAAGTTTCTCATCTGTGTTGTGGGCGTTTAATGCATTTTCTGATCTCATCCTTTCATTTCACTCCCTGAAGCAACTTCTAAGCATCTCCAGTTCTCCAGTCACATGTTTTGCCAGCCTTAACATGCCAGGGGTTCTAAAAAAGTTAAAGTAAAATAAAATAGAAAGGGTATAGCTTCTTGCGGTGTCTTTCATTTTCATGTGTCCTGGGAGAATCTCTTTTATTTAGATATATATAATCCACCTAGTCTTCTAGGTTTAGGCTTGTTCTGGGGACGAACAATCTCTACCTCTCAGAGGGATCTTAGAGAAATCTTGCGTAGGCGACACAGGGGCATTCAGAATTCGATCTGTGGGGATTTCTTCCATTCTAAATATTACAGAATGCAGAAAGGAGGAGTAGTCCCTTGCATTGTCCCAAACTGCAATTTTTTTTCCCCCTCCATGACTGGACAGTGCAATCATTTCCAACACAAGATGGCGGTGTTGCACAGGCAACCGCTCTGATTAAAATTAAAAACAAAACATAAATAAAAACAAACCATGAGCACAAAGTTTCTAATAAGCCAGAGAATTCCTTTGTTTCCAGATGAGCAAGACCAGCTTTTGTTAAGCACAATTTGGAAGGGTTTTCTGTCCCAGCAGTCATCCAATTGTGCCACTCTAGCCTCAATTAACCGAATGATCAAGGCTTAATGAAAGCGGTGTAATGCCTATTTTAGAGTAAAGATATTTAATAGGAACTATCAGTCCCTTAACTCAGCAGTGTCCAAAGCAGAGATAAGAGGTCAGGAAACTTTACTGAGTGCTGTAATAAAAGATAATAAGTTTTAAATTTAATAAGTTTTAAATTCTTATTATGATATGGGATGGTCTTTGCCAATTAATGCCAAGGTGGATTCAGGTAGCTTACAGTTAAGTCAATTTCATACTTCCTAACAAGATGATTGTTTTAATGTTTGTAGAAGTATTTGAGGATTATTTGATGAGTCGTTTGATGAGATATTCACTATTTGAACTATAACCACCAACCAAGTTCTGATAAGCTAACATCTAAAAATTTGGGATTTGGAACGCTTACAAGGCTTCTAACTTCCTCTCTGCTCCCGAAGTAATCTCCTCCACATTACAGGGGGTGATCTGATCTGTTTAAACTCTTAAAGTAACAGAAAAATGACTTACAGAAGCGTATGGGGTAGTTTCAAGAGATAGACTATTCTTCCTTAGAGCCACAGTGTGGTAATTTTATCATAAAACACGTTCTGATCACAGAGCCAACAGTCCTCTGTTAGTTGCCTTGCTTTAAACACAATGCTTAGGGCTGGGGATGCAGCTCAGTGGTGGAGCATGTGTGCTTAGATGTGAAAATCCTCGGTTTAATCTCCTGCACAGCAAAACAAAAACAAAATCCAAAAATTTGGAGCAAAAATTTGGTTCACTATACATACAATTGTGTCACACACTGCTTTCTCTTTGGAGCTTGTGGTCAACTAAAGCTTCCAGGGCATAGGTGTGATCTCCAAGATCTTCCACATCTTCATATATGCAATTGATTTTTAGAATTAAAATGCAGGTGTCAGGCCCTATGAGATCAAAAGAATTTAAGCTGTTTTTGTCAAAATTACTTAGAATCTTTTAGTCTGGCTCTGATGCCAGACACACGTGGGTCCAGAATTCTTTTCCTCCCCTCACAAGCAGCATGTGTCATCTTAGGCAAAACACTAGATTTCTTAAAATATCAATCTCCTCATCACTAAAATGGAGATACTATTACTCTTCCACTGGGTGGTTCAAGTTCAATGGTATAATTTTGTGGGAAAAGTATATTAAACAATTCATGGCACTCAGTAAGTGCTCAGTAAGTGTTTGTTTCTATTATTAATAGCCTAGCATCCTTTATATTAACTGTCCCTCTTTGTCTGTGTCATAGAAAATCTGACAAACATCTTCTCTAACACAGTCTTAGACACTAGTCTGAAAGGCTACGAGGGAGCTCTCCATGGCTCACCTCCACAGCTTTTCTTCAGACAGATCTGCACATTAAATCTCCCTCTGTAGGTGTAATTCTTACCCCAGTCCTGATTGTCCCCATGGGCCACCAGCCAGTGGGTCTTATCACAGAGTAATTATGACAGATCTCCTCAAAGCTCATGCTGAAAGCAAGGATGGTTTTGATGCTTCTTCTTTCCACCAATCTCATATCCCTATCAAAAAAGGAATAAATGAAGACATGTTTTGTTTCTCAGATTTGGGGTTGGCTCTGAGTGATCTCTGCTTTTCTAAAGACGTACAAAGAGTCTACTTAATAATCTGTTCAGTTGATGGGCTAAAGTGGCGAAATTGTGGGTTATTTCCCCCTTCGTTTCTATTATTATAATAATGTTTGTGGAGTAAATAGCTTTTTAAAATTCTGTTCTAGAATTCTGCCAGGGATAATTGTCAAGCTGACTGGCTTATAGTTTTTATAATATGCCCCTTTCCCCTCTTTTGAAAATGGGGACAACTTTGTCCTTCTCTTGTCTGTTAACAGTTCTCCTATTCTCCATGCTTTTTCAAAGATTATTGACAATGGTTCTGGGAGTTCTTTGAGCAAACCTGGGACGTGATTTGTCTAAGTCTGGAAATTTGAATTTATTAAGGGGGGTGAAAAGAGCACCACTCTGGTTTCTAGCTCTGGCTTTGCCATTTACTAGCAGAGGGAGCATGGGCAGATTTGGGTCTTATTTTAGCCTGAATTTCCCCATCTGTGAAATAAGACATTTGGATCAGATGAAATTGAAGGTCACTTCAAGGTCTGATGGACAGCCTCTGCTCAATGTCTCATATAATTGAATATTTTCCTGCTGTCTTTTCTCCTTTATCCTAGCTTTCAGTATCCTCATCATAAAATTTCATCTTTTAAAATTTTGAACATATGTTTTTATTTAGAATCCAAACACCTTACAATGGCAATCAGGGTACAAAACTAGTTGATCCCTATGTTTTCATTCCTGAATGCTCCTCTGGCTTTTTACTAATTCATTTTCTACCTGAAGTGGAGAATCTGCCCAAACATCTTTCAGTCACATTCCACTTCCCCTTCCAGGCCCCATCAAGTTATAAATTCTCCTCTCTAAAGTTGTTTTGTAACCATTTCATGTGGCAGGATCCTCCTTTTTCTAAATTTCCCATGCATTCCCTGCAGATCATTTGATACTTAAATAACAAGAATGCCTTGTGGCATTTGGTTGTGAGTGTGCTGTTGGATTGTATTGCTATTGATTTAATGCTTGGAACGCTCCTTCCTACCCTATTACCTTCTGCATGTTGAGCAATGTTCTGGGATGCTCAATAAACTTTCAAAGAAAATGACATGGATTTGAAGCTATTATCAGTTTCTTCCCTAATCAGAACATTTAAGTAATTATTTAATACACGGAAATTTCTTTTTCATCTTAGGATTCATAGAAAGGCAAGTCATTGCTCAGGTAACTTTATACTAAAATAACATTTCCTTTGAAGACAAGGCAAGAATTCTTTTATACAATTGATGTGGGATCTGAAGAAAGTTGTAGAATATGCAAAATTGCTAGTATGTTCAGGATCAAGTTCAACTCATTGGTGCCTATTCTAACCTAACTTTTCCTATATTGGCCAAAGAAACTTAAACCCTTTCCTTCTCCTTCTCCTTCTCCTTCTGCTCCTTCCTTTGGTTCTTTTTTGGGGCAGTGCTGGTTAAGGATCACAGGGCCTCATGCATGATAAGCAAATGCTCCATGACTGAGTTATAACCCTAGTCCCAAAGCAGCCTAAATCTTTGGATTGAAGCCAGGTTTATATTTTACTAGTAAGAGAAATAGTTACATTTATTAGCAATGGGAAAACTACTTTTGTGTACCCTACATCATACTGGGCATACCTCCCAGCAAACACAAATTGTACAAAAAATGTTAGTGAATAGAAAGGGAGAATTAGTCCTCCCCCCAAACATCCGTGAAATTTTAAGTTGTATTAAATAATCTTAACACTTAGAATTACTTCAGTGTCATAACAGTACTAGGGCATTAGAAAAGACTTGTGATAAGACTTTAACACAAGAAAAATAAAGTCTTTCCAGAAATCAGTTGCGTATAAGATTGCGAAGTATGTCAGAAACAGCTGAGACAGTAAAACCTTTCATTTGTTTGACATGTGCTGAGCATCTCCTATGCAGTGGAGATTTATAAAAGAAACATGGGTCTTGCTTACAAAATGTTCAGTTGGGGTAAAAACAAATAAATGGATAACACTCTGTGGTAACAGAAATGCTATCATGGTGATCTGTGTGTCCACTGTGGCCAGGGGGACATGAGCATATCTGCTCCTGTGGGGCGGGCCCTGCATGGCATTTGCAAATACTCATCCTTCTTCCTATTCTGGAAACTTCCCCAAAAGAGACACACTGACTTATTTTGTGGTCACTACCTCTGCCTTTGAGGCAGTTATCAATCGCCATGAAAAGAGGCCAAAAGGCCAAAGATGTGGATATTATAGTGAGAAACTGAAAAACACCAGGTTAATCCAAGGTCCATACAGTGGTGTGTATTTGGACCTTTCATTACACTGGTTGGAGGTGATAAGCACAAATTTCCCAGGCAAATATAAATAAAGCTGGTGTTTAGTAACCTCCAAACAAATAGGAGTGTTTATAACTGTTAAATGTCATGATAACACTGGAACTTGTAAAAGTGTGTGAAGAAACAGCCCAGCCACCTAGACTGCCACACCCATCATCAGGCATGGGAATATCAGCTCCCAACCCCCAGCCCCATTTTAAGCATCAATCATCCAGAAATTATAACACCTAAACCATACTTCCCCAAAGAGCACTGCCTAACCTTGTCAAGGAAAGTAATTTCCCTGGGAAATTTTATCCCTTGGAAGCCAACCACATCCTTCACATGCCTGAACCCATGACACCCAACCTTGCTCTGGTTACCAGTGCCTGGCCAGCCCATGACTGGACCACGGTTTCCCCACCAATCTCTTCTCTTCTCCTTCTACTTTGTCACCTTCAGAAGATGGGGAGGGTCTTCTTTTTCACTTCCCAGCTGAATCCCTCAGGGTTGTGGTTCCCATGAGGCTGGGCAGCAGAGGTGGGACCACCCCTTTTTTAACCTCAGGAGTTGAGGCCCACAAAAATGTAGTCACTTGTCCAAGGTCACACTTCTCAGAAAGGGCCTGGTAGGACTCGGGTTCAGAAGCAGGGCTCAGATCTACTTTCTTAGTCTCAGAATTGCTCCCTACATGCAGTCAGAGGCTGAGCCTCAATTTCTCCACCTCAGTTTCCTTCCATCCACAGAAGTTCTCAGTAAGGCTGGAGGATTTCAAAAGTGGTCCAAGATTCCCTGGATTGATGTGTTATTAGTGCAGGCAGAAAGGGAGGGATTAGAGTGCTTCTTATGGGTTTTTCTCAGGCTGGGATATACCTTATTGTGACTGTGACAATTAGGTAGTGCTAATAGTTTGGACCTTAAGTATCCTTTAAAGTCCATGTGTTCAAGACGTGGCCCACAGAGGTGGTGAAATCTTTAAGAGGTGAGACCTCGTGGGAAGTCTTCAGGCGACTGAGGGAGATTGTGGGACCTCAGTCTCTTCTTCTTTCTCTTTTTTACTCCCTATCAATGAAGTGAGAATTTTGCTCTGCTATGTGCTCTTGTTATGATGTATCTTCACAGGCCCAAAGCAACAGGGGCCAATCCATCATGTACCAAAACCTCTAAGACTGTGACCCAAAATAAATATTTCCTCTTTCTAAGTTGATTGTCTCAGGTATTGGTTATAGTGATGGAAAGCTGAGCAGCTATGGTTTAAAAAATAAAACAGATGCTTATTAAATATCATCAGGTAATTTCAATTATAGAGCAACATGGATTTAAGAGAGCAAGTTAGGAATGAGACTCTGGCTTGGCCACTTTTCTTCAGGTCTTGGTCTTAGATCACAAATGCTTCAGAGGCTTCCTATCTGTGTCTATAAAACCCAGACACTCACTTTATCAATTTGTTTTGGAGATTAAATCTGATAATCCTTGTTAAGCATGTGGCTCAATGACTGCTATATTTCAGGTACTCTACAATGACTTTTGCCTTCCTTACGTGGAGAGGTGATTTTTTTTTTAAAAAAACCTTATTTTGTGAGCCTTAAGGCTTTATTAACACATTAATATATCTATTAATAATAGATTGCAAAGCCCTCCTTTCTATCCCACCCCTCAAATTCATCCATTAATAATAATTCATCTATTAATAATAGATATGTTAATGTATTAATACATAATATACCCTTAAAATATAAAATAAAAAATGAAGTTCTTTCCAGAGTAAAAATTTTCACTGGCACTTTAGCTTTGAAGGCTTCATATGACCTTATCTAAGAAGACAAGAGGAATAAATAGTAGGAATGGGGGCATGAAGCCATTTTTTTCCTACTGTGCATAGTTTGGGGTTCTTGTTGTTCATAAAGGCTTTTATCAGATGGCACTATGGGGGTGTTTTAGAGTGCAGAGCCCAGTGCTCTATGATGCCCCAAATGCTTCAGGGTCCAGCCCTGAAACCACCAGCCCAGAGAGAAGACCTAGACTCTTGCACTGTCTAGAACCACGTTGGCACAACTCTCAGAGACACACTGTTGCATCCAGACTTGGGAAACATGTAGAGAAAGTAAATCAGAAAGGGAATAAGGAAAACAACCAAAGATTCTGCATCTGTACGTTGTGCTTCAGTCTCTTGCAAGCCAGGAAATCTCCCACCCTGACAGGTGTGAAGATGTGGGGATTTTCAGACACAATCCCTCTGATTTTCCCATTTCTTGTGTGTAGTCTTTCCAAGATGCTATGGGACAAATGAGAGGTCTAGAACTGTCCTTCTACCTGCCATGTGGAGCTTCCAGCTGTGCCACAAGAAGAGCCTCAACAGATAACTCAGAATTACACATGCCCATCCAGCCTCTGGGTCTCTTGTCACTTCCTCTCTGTGATCTCACCTTCTCCAAGGGTCCCTCCTAATGGCATCCTTGAACTCCCTCAGGAGTGTTTTCTGGATCCTTCAGGCTGCTAATGCTTTTGTTTGGTGTTTTAGGAATACTGTTGCAATGTGTAATCAGTCTCCACTTCCTTTAATCACATCTTAAGTCCCTGTGACTGGGCATCTGCCCAAACTCTTTTACATGCTTTCTCAAAAGCTAACAACCTTCTTCTTTCCAAATCTGGTGCTATTTCTAAGACTCTCCACTGACCTCCCTGAGACGTGGTCCAGCAATGGGTCTTCTCAGGAAGTATTCCACATCCTGTAATTTCTTGAGGGCTCAATTGTCTTCATTTCTTTGTGGAAAACAGTAGAGTTGGAATTCATAAAGCTATGCTCTGTCTTTGCTGTTTCCTCTACTCCAATTCCCCCCCTCCACAGTCCCCAACAGTAGGTATCCTACATAGATCACTCAATGACCTGTCTGTAATGCTATAAAACATTACTGTGTTTTATACCTTTACTCTGGGTAAACTGGGCCTCTTCCTTGCAAAGACCCGCTTCCCATCCTACCCCTCAAATTCATCGAGGCATTGTCCTAGCAACTCTTTCCTCTATCCCAAGTCATGGATTCTCCTCTCTGATTGGGATCTGTCCCATGAACATTCAGACATGATCTGGTCTTTAAAATACACAGGCAATCACGTTTTAACTCCTCTTTCTCCTCCAGTTCCCATCCCTATTCTCTTTCTCTGCACAGCAGAGCTCTATTAAATAATTGTTGATACCCATCATCTCTGGTCTCTTTTCTCCCACATTCTCCATTGAAGTCATTCTATTCGGGATTCCACAGTGTTAACCCTCTCACTCTTTCTTGGGTTCACATACTATAAATATCAAAACCCTTCTTAACAAGGTAACCAATAACTTCTTCAACACTAATTCCTACGGTCATTTGTAATCCCTGAGCATATTAGTCCCCTCAAGCAGCATTTGACACTGTTGACCATTCTATACTTCTTTAATGTATATTTTTTCTCTTGGCTTCTTGGAAGCCGTTCTTCTTGGGTTCGCTCTTTCCTTCTTGAACATTTCTTTTTCAACTTCCTTTGCTGGTTCCATATTATACTCTTCTTTTTTTTCTCCTTCTTTATTTTTTTTTCCAGTATTGGGGATTGATCCAAGGGATGTTCTACCACTGAGCTAAAGCCTCAGCCCTTTTCTTATTTTTTATTTTGAGACAAGGTCTCACGAAGTTGCCCAACCTGGCCTCCAACTTGTGATCCTCCTGTCTCAGCCTCTTGAGTCCCAGGATTACAGACTCATGCCTCAGCATTCGGCTCTATCCTACTTCTTAATATTAAAATGTCCAGAAAAAGGCCTTGGACTTCTCCTCTTTTCTAATTATGATTTCCTCTTTATTATATCCAGTCTCTAGTGTTACCTGGAGGTAATAACGCTTGTGGGTGCCCATGTTTATAATCGACATGTATGTACCCATTGCACTCACAATCTCCACTTGAATATCTGGTAGGTATCTGAATCTATCCAAAACTAAACTCCTTGTGTTGATACCAAAACCTGCTCCTCCCACAGCCTTTTTCCATCTCAGTTAATGCATCCTTGAAACCTTGGTCTCTCTCTCTCTCTCCTTCCCTCTTCCTTCTACCTTTTCTCTCTTCCTTCTTCCTTCCCTGTATAAGCCCTGTTCACTTACCTTCAAAATTCATGACCCTATAACCACATCTCACCACTGCAATGTTTCTTCCCTAGTCCAGCCACAAAGCAATCACCTCCCAACCAGTTTTCCTGCTTCTACCCTGCTACCTACATTCTATTTTCAACAGAGCTCCCAGAGTGATCCTCTTCAAATATAAGTTGATTGATACCACTTTCCTGTTTTCTGTGACTATTAGAAAAAAAAAATGAGTGAGTTTGCTTAATGACCTACAAGCCCCTCTGCAGTCTGAGCTCCTGGTACCTGTCAGCCTCATTTTTACCTGCTCCCTCCCTGGCCTCCTGCTCTTCAGCCAATGGCCCTTCCGGATCTCAAAAATGTTGGGCATAGTCCCACCTCAGGGGCTATGTACTTGCCCTTTCCACTGCCTGGAATGTTCTTCCCCAAATATTTATACGGCTTGCTTCCTCTCTCTCACTTCATCAGGTCTATGTTCAAGGATCACCATCTTAAAGAAAAGGCTCTGATTACCTTATTTAAATAATCTCCCCCAGCCTCCAGCTCCCTAACTCCCTTCCCTTGCTTGACTTTTTCCTACAACCTTCTCATGAACCAACATTATATGTATTAACTTGTTTGGGTTTTTTTTTTTTTTCTTTTTTCTCTTTTCTTTTTGGTACTAGGGATTGAACCCAGGGGTGCTTAAACACTGAGCCACATCCACAGCCTTTTAAAATATTTTATTTAGA
Source organism: Marmota monax (assembly GCF_021218885.2). Taxonomy (NCBI): domain Eukaryota; kingdom Metazoa; phylum Chordata; class Mammalia; order Rodentia; family Sciuridae; genus Marmota; species Marmota monax. Next base: position 63,457 of record NW_026694818.1, read on the forward strand.
GACAAAGTCTCACTGAGTTTCTTAGGGTCTCACTAAAATGCTGAGGCTGGTGTAAACTCATTATCCTCCTGCCTCAACCTCTAAAGCCACTGGTTTTATAGGTGTACACCACTGCACCTGTCTTGTTTGTTTTTCCTAGTCTGTCTCTCTTTACTAAAATGTAAGCTCTATGAAAGCAGAGATCTTTGTCTTGTTTACTTCTGAATTCTCATTGCCCAAACTACCAAATTGTCCAAATTCCTGTTTCCTAATTGTGCCTGACATATAGTGGATGCATAACAAATAGATATTCAGTAAGTCACAGAATGAACAGATGAATGGATTTCTCTCTTCACAATGATTTTTCAGATTTCCTCTAATTTGCTATTCTAAAGACAACCCCTTGCTTTTAACTTGTTTTCTCAGGTGTCTCTGAGGTGTCTGTATGCACTGGTGTCTCTGCATTGCCAGAATCCATTCGCAGAGGTTTTGAAATCTCTATGATATTCTTGTCCGAGTCTGTAGTTTGAGAAACACAGTGCAGAACATGGGTACACTATTGAAAATGGGGGGGGGGGTGAGTTGAATAAATCAAGCCCACTCTTTTTAGAACCTCTTAAATTTCTGGGAAGCTCTTTTTGGGGGGAATGACAAAACTGAATGGGGTGTAAGAGACATATCTGTGATCTGCACAACCTCTTCTCCCTTTCTTTCCATATGGCAGAAAGCTTTCTCTTGGAACTCAGGAAAAACAATGGAGCTACCACATGGCTTTGGGCCCTGCAGATTCAAATATCACTCAGGACCAAGCAATGGGGGAAGAGTAGGGATGATTAGCATAATCTCTAGGTTATGCTTTCTCTAAGGGAACCACCACTACTCAGCTTGGCCAATGGGGACCATCGGAGAAATGCGGGTTTGGAGATTAAAAAAAAAAGATGGACATCTAGGCTTTGATGTAATCTGAATTATAAACACTGGCAATTGATGCCATATGGTCCACATCTCTGGATCGAGTAGTCATGGGAGCTGCTTACCTACAACCTGTATTATAGGAAAAAAGAGCACGAACAGTTCCGTCATGCTGCATGCGTTTGCCTCTTGGCTCTACCTACTGGATCACGAACAAAGTTATTTCAAGTTACTTAACCTCTGCTTCATTCTTCCGATCTCTAAAATCAGGACAGTGCTTCCAGGATTGGTATCAAGATCAAAGAAAACAATGTCGTTGGTACTCAATATTCAGTCCCCCTCTTTCTCAAATCTCTGCCCTCTCCCCTTTTGCTGTTACACAATCAACTGGAAAGAACTGTTCCTTCACATTCTTATTTACAACAAATTAAGCAACACTTCTCATCATTTGTCGTATGTTTTTCTAGGAAAATCTACCATGATGTGCCTAAAATGCACAGTGCTGTTTGTACCAGTTGTTAATCAGACCTCATTTGCAGCGATGACATGAAACCAGTCTAAAAAGTTGTAGTTGTTCTGCTCTGTTTTTCAAAGGATAAGAGCATAGAGGATGTACTAAGCAGCATTCTTTCCAAAATTAAATTCTGACAACACAGACTCTGGTGATCCTGAGTAGGAAGCAAAGGGGAGACCCTGAGGCAGCAGAGGAAGCCCTCCAGCACTCTCAGGTGTTCAAAGAAACTTTACAAAAGGGAAGGAGGGGCACATAACTGGGGAAGAAAGGCAGAGTGTCACACATAGCCATCATATTAGCAAGGCTGGGACTCAGAATGAGCTGAGACTTGCAAAAAAATGCTCAGGAACAGCAAAAAAGAGCTTTGTACAAGTACATTCTGAGCAGGAAACATAGGGAAGGGCCAGGGCCAGTGCTTGGGGCAGATGGTGTAATGCTAGCAGATGACAGATACAAAGCAGAGTTACTCAACTCCTACTTAGCTTCCATCTTCTCTATCTTCAAGAATGATCTTCAAAGAGGAAAGGATAGTATAAACATGGTGAGAGGAAATTGCAGCCCTAGGTGTGCAGCTCCTCAGAAAATGAATACCTGGCCTCTCTAAATAAGCTCAGGTCTCTAGGCCCCGACAAATTACATCCCTGGGGACTGGAAGAACTTGTAGATTTAATCACAGAGCCATTGTCAGTAATCTTTCAGGAATCTCAGGAGTCATGCCAAAGGATTAGTGATGGGTAACTGTCCGAGTTGTCAAAAGGTGGAATATATAGGTTTGGGAAACTTTGCAACTGTTGAATTTAACTTTGATCCCCAGCAAAATCTAACCTACATTATTAAAGAGTTAGATTCTAATCCTTTGAAAAAGGAAGTGGTAATCTCAAGGAGACAGTACAAGCCATGTAGAACAAACCTTGTCATACTATCCTCATTTCACATTCTCTCTTTTTGGAAAGATGACCCAAACTCAAAACATCATCCCAGAGGTAGTGAAGCCTTCAAAAAGGCTCTTGACAAAATATTTCATAAGATGAATAGATAGGGACTGAATGAGCTACAGCTGAGTGAAGCCCTTGCTGGGAAAACCATTGTACCCAGAAAGCACTGACTGAGGGAGCCCACTCAAACCAAGAACAGGTATAGAGCAGGATGCCACTGGCCTGCCTTTCTGGCCCCATCCTGTTTTCAATGACATGAAAAATAAGGACAAAATATAAGTGTGGATTGACACAAAATAAAGAAGTATAAGTAATATACTGCATGATGGAAACAGGATATGGTTTGCCTGGACAAAAAGCCAAGACAAACACAATGGAATTTAATGAGGGAGAACAAAACTTCTTTCTGCTTTAAAAAAAGAAAACTCAGTAGATTGTGTGAAGAAAATCTTGAAGATTTTAGTTAATAAACAACTCTATATGACATTTTTGACATGGCTAACAAAACACCAATGCTTGGTGGGCAGCTGGCAGGGCAATATGACAGGCAGAGCCAGGCCTGGCAGCGTTGCTGGCCTGCCCATAGCCAAGCACCAGGGCTTATCATATGCATCAAGTGTCTTCTGCACTGCAAATTTTGTGTGCTTTTGCAATTTGTTTTTTATTTAAAGGCAAAATATATCCATCATTGGAAACTTAGAAGTGTAGAAAGGTATAAAGAAGAAAGTAAAAATGATCTCACTTTCACCATTTAGAGACAACTGCTGTTACCATTTTGGTATGTGTCCTTCAAATCTTTTTTATGTGCCCCATGGAGGTGCATGGAGGGGTTTGTGTAGAACTCATGTTCTACCTTAAAAAATCCCATTCCATCCTGAATTACTTCCCCCGAGTCATTATATATTTTTTGAAAATTCAGTTTTAATAGTTACACATTACACTGTCATACCAGTGTGTTTTATTCTGTTTCACTCTTGAACATTTAGGTAGATCTTAAAGTGGACATGGACAAAGCAATAAGCAATCCCAGAAGGCCAACCAGGTTGGTGAAAGATCTTAGAGAGGAACTGTTCCAAAACCCAAGGATCTTTACTCTCGATAAGGGTAGATTTAGAGAGCTCTGATTGCAGTCTTCAAATTCTTGAAAAGCTGTCAAATGAGAAAGGGAGTGCATTTAGCTTTGTGTTGTTCTAGAAGTTTCAACTACGACAAGGGAGAGTCCAGAGGGAATCTGGTTTCAGCTCCATTTCTAACAACTTCTACTGCCCACCAACAGACTGAGCTGCTTTGCAAAGCAGTAACGTCTCCATTGTAGGAAGCATTCACGTGGAGACAAGACAGCCAGCCACCTGGGTCAGGAATTTGTAGAGAAGATTCCTACATGGAGTAGGAGACTGCACTAATACCCTCCAGCATTCCTTCCAACTGGAAGTTTCTGTGTTTCTTTCTGAGTTTTAAAACAGCCTGCTTGGACCTTGCTCACATGAAGAATTTATGGCAGGTAAGTAGCAAAGAAGTCAATGCCATTAATCTTACTGCTAGAGTAAGGAAGTGTTGTAACTCCAAGATATAAAATACATCTTTGTGCTCTGCAGTGGCTCATGTCTAGATAGCCTTTTATGGTCAACAAAGCATTTTTCATATAGACTTTATAATTTAATTCATATAGCTGTTTTGTGAAGTAGATATGGACAGCATCCCGCTTTGAAAAGTGAAAAAATTGAGGACCAAAGTGCTAAAGTGACAAAGACCAGTCCTCCAGCTCTCCTTTTCTGGCACTTTCCATGATGGATGTTGCTCTTCCGTGAGTGAGTTCCTGCTGTGGGTTTGTTTGTTTTTTTAATTTTAATTTTTTTAATGGACTGCCATGTGAAGGTTCTTTTGTCTTACGCTCAGTGTATTTGGTGTCTCTACAGCTAGAGTTTTAAACCCTTCAGGGCAGGATTTTATGTTATTTTTCTTGTACATCCCATCCTCTGGCTGCCCAGCCATCTCTCTAAAATACAGATCAAATCATGTCAGTGCCCCTGTTTTAAATTCTTCCTTGGCTTCCCCATCCCTCCCACAGTGACTCTTAACCCAGTTGAGAGAAGACAGAGGAGAGAAGAGAGGCACCCGTTTCATGTGGGGGAAAATTAAGCATGGTTTTAAGAAGTAGAAGCAAACCATTATTTGAAAATAAATTTTTAATTAATTGGTTCATAAATACATTTGCCGCTTGGTAGAGATACATAGGCAATGCTATAATTCTCAACCCTTTCTGAGAACACATTGTTTTGAAGGTATGAAGGAGTGCATGAGACTTTTATCTTTCTCTAAGGGGTCATAGGCTCTGTTATTATTTTGTTTAAGAAACAGTGGTCTAAGGGATGAAATAATGCCACCTCCATCATACATCAAATTTCCAAGCACATATGGGCCTGTGCTCAAACTCTCTCATCTTCTGTGGGTCTGTCCTTCCTGTGCCAAAGCCTTACCATCTGGCTTTATGAAATGGCTTGATCTCTGGTAGGACAAGTGCCCCACATTTATTTCCCCTCCAAAATTGTCTTAGCTATTCTGGGCACTTTGTTCTTCCATATTAATTTTAGTATGAGCTTTTCAAGTTCCTTGAAGAAAGCAAAAAACTCATTCCAGCTTCGATTGTAATTCAATTGAATGCATAGATTATAATTGGGGGAGAGGTGACAACTTCATGAGGCTGAGTCTTTCCATCCATTTATTTAGCCGGCCTGTTTTCTGCCTACTCCTCCGCAGCCTACCCCATTGCATTCTGGCTTTCATTGGCAGAGAAAGCTTCTCACCATAGAGATTGAAAATATGAAATATTTCTTATCCTCCCTTGCTGGTAGGCTCAATTCTGGGCAGCGGGATACAAGGTAAAGTTTTACAGGGAAAATCTGATTAAAATGGTCATGTGAAGTTACTTCTTTTACTTCCTCCACAGTAGGATCATGTGAAGAGGACTCCACACACAGATTCAAGCTAAGATATCCCTTCTGGGAGGATGAACCTGGAAATAGAAACCTGGAGGAGATGATTAGCAGAAAGATGCAGATAAGTTGAGTGTTGAGGAATATTTGAGCTGGAGAATTAACCAATCCCGGATCTTCCCAGGCTAGTCTTCTTGCTGTGTAAAATAATAAATATTCTTTATTTTATTTTTGAAGTGCTGGGGACCTAACCCAGGATCTCACCCATGCTAGAAGAGCATCCTAACACTGAGGCAGCCCTGTAAATATTCATTTAAGACACTCCTTATTAGATATGTTGCTTGCATAGAAAAGGATCTTAATTAGAGTCTAGGGGCTGTTGTGCCCTCTTATATTCCCAGCTATTTGGGAGGTTGAGGCAAGGTAATCACAGGCCACCTGGGAAACTTAGAGACAGCCTGTCTCAAAATACAATAAGTCTGAAGATATAACTCAGTGATAGGCTCTTGCCTAGCATGTGTGAGGCCCTGGGTTCAATAAAAACAAAAAACAAAAAAACAAGTCCTAGTTAATATGTCAGGTCTTTTTAAAATTTCCTTTGACAATATTTCATCATTTTCTTCATAACCATCTTATACATTCATGTGAGTAAGATTTTTTAAATCACATTTCTAATTATCCATTATTGGTGAATAAACAGGCTATTGATTTCTTTGTTGGGCTAAGCTTAGTGATTAATTCCAGTCATTTATGAAATCCTTCACAGACTATCATATTATCTGGAAATAGGAAGTTTCCTTTTGCTTTTAAATTCTTTATTTTCCTGATCTTTTTGGGGGGAGAAGGGGGTGGTTACCAGGGATTGAACTCAGAGGCACTTCACCACCCACCACCGAGCCACATCCCCAACCCTATTTTGTATTTTATTTAGAGACAGGGTCTCACTGAGTTGCTTAGTGCCTCGCCATTGCTGAGGTTGGCTTTGAACTCTTGTTCCTCCTGCCTTAGCCTCCCAAACTGCTGGGATTACAGGTATGTGCCACAGCGCCCGGCTTAATTTCCTGGTCTTATTGCATTAGTCAAGACATCAGGTATAGCATCCAAAAGGAGCAGCTACAGTGAGTGGCTCTGTTCCCTGCCTGGTGGGAGTGTTCATCAATCTCCCTTTCAGCCCTCTCCTTATCCAAGAGTCTCAAGTTCTAATTATACCTCTTAATTCCACTTTAGCTGCGTCATATGTTTTATGTGATCCTTTCATTTCCACTCAGTTTAAACTATTTTGGACTTTCCATTACAATTTCTTCTTGAACCCAAATGTTAACTATGAAGGTATTTTTAAATTTTCATACATGCAATTTTTCCACTTTCCTTGTTTCACTTCTTGTTTTTAAAGCTCTTGCCTAGACTTATAGGTGCCTAATTTAATTGTACAGTGATCAAAACTATGTATGATACAAATTATTTGAAATTTGCTAAAATCTACCTTATATTATGGCCAATTTTGCAAATGTTTTAACATTTAAAAAATGTAATTTTTTGTGTGAGGTAGGGTTCTATATAAAGCTAGTAAATAAATTTATAGATATTTTCTTCAACTATTCTTATAGGGTTTTTTTGGTTTGTTTGGTTCATATTTTCTATTAGAAGAATTTAAAAAATCTCTTACTATGTATAAAAAACTGTCAGTTTTGGCCTTTTATATCATTTGAAACCATGTTAGGAGCTGCAAGATCACGACGACCACATCGTTGTGAAGGATGGTCCCTTTTATTATTATATAGTGTCTCTCTTTTTCCCTATTTGTTCTTTTCTTTTATTTATTTATTTATTGAATTTTCAAATTTGGAGTTTAATTAGTTTACTATTGTGGCAGTTATAAAATAAGACCTTTTTATCTTTTATTGATTTTATTTTATTTTTCAAATACACGACAGCAGTGGAATGCATTACAATTCTTATTACACATATAGAGCACGATTTTTCATATCTCTGTATATAAAGTATGTTCACGCCAATTTATGCCTTTATACATATACTTTGTGGTTTTTTTGCATTACAATTCTTAATACACATATATAGCACAATTTTTCATATCTCTGTTTGCATATATAGTATGCAATAAATTCCAGTTTTAGTCATAAATTCTGGTTTGTCAAATATTAATGTTATTTCTCAGCATTCTTTTTGAATTTGAATGTTCTTGTTTTCCTGTTCCTTATTTTCAACTTTTGGGAGTGATCTTATTTCAGGTGTTTTTTTCTGGTCCATTGCATACGATTGGATCTTTCATTCATTTTGATAATCTCTGCTTCAACTTGTTGACTTTAATCCAATTATAAGTACTATGAGTTAATATTACCTTCTTTGCCTTTTCAGATTTTTTTGTTGTTGTTTTCCTCTGAATAAAGTTTTTTACAATTACTTTTTTCTTTGCTTGAGTTCAAATCCTTAACATGCATATCTATTTTTGAAATAACTATCCTTATTCTTAAATATTTAATAGTCATACACTCTGTTTTATAAAGAAGTCTAAATGTTTTCAATATTTTTATTCTCTTCCTAGTCATATTTATTTCTTATCTAGTGTGTCCATCTTTCATTTTACTATTATTTCTTATAATTGTGCTTCTGCTTTTTAATAAATACAGAAAGTATTCTTTTGTAGTCCACAATTATATTTAATATTAATTTTTGTGCATCTTACCTTCTTTCTTTTTTTTTTCTTACCAAAATGTAACTTAATATAAATTCTCACAAATAGTGAGAATGAATGGGTGGTAAGAATTTTTGCCTTTCACATTTAAAACATTGTTATTTCATACTTTGTTCTTGAATGGGAGTTAATGTGACATAAGTTTTCCTCAGCACTTTGAAAATCTGACTCCATCACCTTCTTGGTTTCCATTGCTACTGATGAAAAAATATATATAACTTCAGTCCAATTGTTTATCTTTTGTAAATAATCTACTTTTCCCTTGGTAACTTTAAGGATTTTCTTTTTACTGATGATGTTCTGCCATTTCAATATGATGTGGATATATCTTTATCCTGTTAGGTACTCAGATTACATTTCTGAAATGAATTCTCATATTTTTCTCTAATTTTGGAGAATTCTAAGCTACAACCTTGTCAAACAATGGTAACTCCAACATTAGTCTCTTTTCCTTTTTCTGGTTCTCAAATTCAAGATGTGTTAGAGTCTCCTTTAAATGTTATATTTATTTCTTTATACTAGATCTGAGTGAATTTGTCAGTAGTCTTCTAATTTACTAATTATCTCTTAAACTATCCCTAGTCAAGAGTTTGTCCTGTCTCTTGTGTTTCCTATGTCAGGAATATATTCTTAAACTCCAAGAGTTCCTATAGATACTTTGCCCTATCCTCATGTGGTTGTTTGCCACAAATTTACCCCCTACCTTCATGCACACCCTTTGCGATATGATTTTGATGTTCTTCGTAAGTAGGGAAGTCTATTTCTCTCTACCCTTTAATCTGTCTTGTTTATGTGATGTTCTTAGGCCAGTGGACATTGGCAGATATGCTTCTAACAGAGGTTTGTGGAGGGCTTGTGTTTTGGAGCTTGCCCTTTCTTTTATGTGCAGGAAACCCGTCTACCACCAAGTAAACGAAACTGGACTAGCCTCCTAGAGGACAAGACCACAAAGAGAGAGACCCTACCTGTCTCAATGGCCCCAGCTGAGGCTACAGTCAGGCGAGTGAGCCCATCCTGCACCATAGAGCTCCAGCCAAACCAATTCAGATCAGAACACTCCAGATGACTCACAGTCCTAAAAACTAATGCAGGCTTGTTTGTCAAGCAACTAAGTTTTGGGGTGGTTTGTGATGCTACCCAAGATAATTGATACACTATCTATCTTATTCAATGTTTCCCTATTTTATTTCACACCTTTTTTTAATTTTATTTTCCATGGATTGAATAATTCTGTTTCATGTTTTTAATCGTCTTAAACTTGCTTTGTCATACTGCTTCATCAAATTATTTGCAATGGGGGTGAATTATTGATGTTGTTGATGGTCTTTCTTAGTGCTCATTTTCTATCTACATTTTGGAAAGTGTCTCTCTTTTTCCCTATTTGTTCTTCTGGCCATAAATTCTGGTTTGTCAAATATTAATATTGTTTCTCAGTATTTTTTTTTATTTGAATGATCTTTTTTTCCTATCTCTTATTTTCAACTTTTTGGAATGATCTTATTTCAGGTGTGTTTTTCTGGTCCATTGCATATGGTTGGATCTTTCATTTTGATAATCTCTGCTTCACTTGTTAACTTTAATCCAATTGCAAGTATTATGAATTAATATTATCTTCTTTGCCTCAGATTTTGTTTGAATGGGAGGCTTTGTGTTCTGTTCCCTTTGCTTTGCTCTTGTATCCAGTTGAGAGGTTTTTGTGGATGTTTTTACTCATTACCCTGTAGCCTCTGTCATAGCCAGGTCTTATGCTGGCTTTCTGGAGCTCCTGCTCCACTGTGACATAGGAATACTACAGAGTCAATCGCAGAGCTGGCTTTGATCCAGTTTTGCACTTCCCATCAGCTCCTGGGGTGTAAGGCTGAGTCTCAGATCTCCTGCATTCCAGAGCTCCTGAGAGAACCAGACCCAGGTGATGGTCATCAGCCGGGTTCTATAATTTCTTGCATAGACAATGATTCCCATCACCCCCAAGGAGCCAGACTCCTTTCCATCACTGCCTGGTTTGGACCCAGAGCTCTGCAAGTCCATGGTTCCTTCCTCACTCACTTCTTTGCAGTGATCCAGAAAGATGTTTCCTCTTGCTTTTGAGTTTGGCTGTAGCATATTCATTGCTGCTGATGAAAAAATATATATAACTTCAGTCCAATTGTTTATCTTTTGTAAGTAATCTACTTTTGTTTTCCCTTCTTATCCTCTTTCATTGTTTTGTACTTTAAGCACAGAGGGTGTGCAGAATATAAATTTAAGGGGAATTGGGCTGGGGTTTGTAGCTTAGTGGTGGAGGGATTTCCCAACATGGGTGAGGATCTAGGTTTGATCTCCAACATCAGGGGAAAAAAGAAAACGCAGGGTGAAGACTGACTTGACCACAGATCCATTTCATATAATTTTTTTTTCCTAAAACTTAAAACATAAACTCCTTAGGGCTGGCATGCAAGATCATTAGCAGTTCAGACTCACTTCCCACTCCACTGCCAGGCACCCTGCCCTCCACTCACATCAAGTTAGCGCCTGCAACCTGAATACAGAATGTGTTTCCATTCCTCTGTGTACAATTGGTCTTCTAAATCCGCAGGTCCCACCTCCATGAATTCAACCAACCTCAGATTGAAAATATTATTTTTTTACAAAGCAGTGTCTGTACTGAAAATGGACAGACACTTCTTCTTATCATCATTTCCTAAGCAACACAGCATAGCAGCTATTTACATAGCAATTACATTGAATTAGATGTTATAAGTTCTCTAGAGATGACGTAAAGTCTGTAGGAGGATGCACATAGGTCACATTGCAAATTCTAAATACTGTTTTATAGAAGGGACTTGAACATTCACAGATTTTGGTATCTGCAGGGGCTCCCAGAACAACACTCCCATGGATGGAGACTGATTGACAGCTGCTTGGGAGCAGCTCTCCTACTGCACCATCAGAGCTTCAAGACCTTGATGGAAAATCACTTCAACAGGGAAGTTGGCAGTTGGCTCCAGATCCTACCGGTTAAGTTATTTATTCCTTCTTTGTGCAAAGATAGTATTGTTAAACACCTCTGTGTATAAGATAAATAGACATTATTATATTTTTAGTCCCCCCCCCTTTTTTTTTACAAGAAATTTTGTCAAGGAAAATGTAGTCAAGCTCACTAAACTGTATGAGCAACACTATTGCCTCTATACTCTATTTTTTTCTACTGGGTACATCATCAACTTGTGAATTTTAGTACTTATCTTCCCAGTCGGGCTTAGAGTTTTCTGAAGCCAGACATTGTCCTGTTCAGATTCAAATGTTTAGAAGTTAGCCAAGAAACTAGTGTACCAGGGGAATGAATGAATGAATCATACGATGTGTGACATAGAGGAAACAGAGATCGTGTGGTGTGGGTTTTTTTTTTTTTCCGTATTGTCACTTCCACAGTCAATGCTCTTTATTGAAGTGTACACTCTGATTAACACTGACATACTGTGTTTATCTACTATCCTTAGAAATGAGGAGAAAGCAGTGGACACATTTTCTTTTTCGTGAAGTTTGTCTTACATCACGATCTTTAAGCTAACTCTGCATGAAAGCAATTGAAATATCCCCATATACTTTTGGTAAAAGTGTGGTTTTTATAACTATTAAAGCAAGACAGGGCAAACAGTCTCATTTCCTTCCTCAATTTCATGGCATTGTGTTCTCTTTAAGAAAAAGAGTGGAGGATGTTAACATGAACTCTACTTTTTTTTTATTTTTAGAAAAGTTAAAAATATGATGGTAAAAAACTTAATTACTTCAAGCTTTAGTATGCTTAAAAGTTTTAGCAGCTATAAAACCCTGGTCTGTCTTTCTATAACTTGGGTTTCTTTCTCAGGAGAAGAGTGACAGTTTGAGTCTCTTCTTGACAAGGAGAAGATTAATTTGTCAAGGGAAATGGTACCAAATTGCATGTGGTATGAGCAATACTATTTGCCTGATTGTCCAACTTTTCTGGAATCCTTCAGGATACAATTTCTTCCTCAGGAACCCAGGGAAGGCTCTGTGACATGGGAGAAACAAAAAGATTTTCATCTGGTGGAAGTTACTTGTGCTTTCTTTTCCTCCAGCTCAGTTGGCACAGCTATGGCAAAGATAGAAATGCAACTGAGTAGTATTTTTGTTCTCAAAAATGTCTAAAATTCATCTCAAATCTGTATCTCTGCTAGGGACAGAAACTAAATCCGTTCTAACAAACAAATTCTAAACCACAGCCTCCTTCTGGTGCCTGTCTATGCCTCTCTTCTCCCAGAGCCCTGGCCAATGGGCTCCTCCCCATAGCCCACTCCTAGCTGGTCCAGCAATCGCTCTGGAAGGGCTCCTTCTGTCCTCTACAGGGCATGTGTGGGCAAAAGTGACATGTGGGAAATGTGGGCAAGAGAAATAAAAAGCAAATCTCATTTAACTTCAGAAGCCTACTTCCTGATTCCATAGTTGTCACAGTGTTCTAATAACCTGTGATATAAGCTGGGTGAGTTTTCATCTTCCCACTGTGACATCCCTGCCACATTCCTAATTCAAGCTCAAAGCTTTGTTTCATAGGGCTGAGGCTGTGGCTCAGTGGTAGAGCGCTCACCTAGAGTGTGTGAGGTCCTGGGTTCAATCCTCAGCACCACATAAAAGTAAATTTTAAAAAAAGGTATAATACCTTAAAAAAACTATATTTCCTACAGATACAGACTTTGAATCCATGCTAAATCCTCAGAAAGGATTTAGAATTTAAACTGGGTGTGGTAGCACATGCCTGTAATCCCAGTGATTTTGGGATGTTGAGGCAGGAGGATTACAAGTTTGAGGACAGTCTCAGCAACATATTGAGGCCCTAAGCAACTTATTGAAACTGACTCAAAACAAAACAAACAAAGAGCACATGAATTTAGGCCATTTCAATTTTTTAATCAATTTCAATATCTCTAAGAAAGACACAAAGTTAGTAAGTTGCCTATTTTCCTTGTAGAACTGTTTCAGTCAGGTTTTGTTTTGTTTTGGTTTGATTTGGTTTTGGTTACTGTGACCAAATGACCTGATAAGAACAACTTAAAGGAGGAAAAGTTGTTTTGGCTTATGATTTCAGAGGTTCAGTTCATGGTCCACCGACTCCATGGTTCTGGGCCTGAGGTGAAGCAGCAAATCATGACAGAACAGCCCAGAAGAGGAAAGTGGCTCCCCTCATAGTATGTGTGTGTGTGTTGGGGGGTGTGTAATATCAGGAAGCAGAGGGAGAGCTCTGCTCACCAGGGACAAAACATAAACCCCAAAGGCATGCCTCTAGAGAACTACCTTCTCCAGCTATGCCCTGCCTGCCTGTAGTTACCACCCAGTTAATTCATATCAGTGGTTACACTAATTAGGTTACACTAACCATCTCACCTCTGGAAATTTTTACCTTATCTTAAACATTAGCTTTTGGGGGGAACCTCATATCTAAACTGTAACAAGAATCAACCAGCTTACCATGATTGAAGATTGCAGTACATCCCAAAGAATGGGATAAAGAAGGGAAGAAGGGGGAACATGCAGCTTTTTTTGTGTGTGTGTGGCTCAGCGGTACAGCACTTGCCTAGCATTGTGAGGCGCTGGGTTGGATTCTCAGCACCACATATAAATAAATGAATAAAATAAAGGTCCATCAACAACTTTTAAAAAAGACTATCTAGAATATCTAGACTTTTTTATTTTTTTGCATTATTTTTGATACAGAGGTCTCATTGTGATGCTCAGGCTGGCCTTGAACTTGAAATTCTTCTTCCTCAGCCCCCCTAAGCAGCAAGTACATTGGCTTACTATCTTAATATTTTTATGCCAAACAAGTATGGACAGTGAGTCGGGAAGCAAAATTAGACCTGGTGGAGTTTGAAAAAGAGAACAAAAATAACCAGTAAGATAAACAAATATAACTTAAAGAAAATGTGTCAATCATGGGTCTTAGACACATGAATGTAGCACATTTAGTTTTGTTTAATTTCCTTTCAAGTCACACTTTGGAGCATCTATTATACACAGGACACAATGTAAAGTTCTGGAGCAGCTGTGTTCCACAGAAATGTATACATGACAGCTAAGTGATTTTAAAGTCTCTGGCAGCCACATTAAAATTAATTAAAACAAAATAGGTGAGGTTGAGGGTGTGGCTCAGTGGTAGAATTTGTGCTTAGCATGTATGAGCCCTGGGTTCCATTCCCAGCATCACTTAAAAAAAAACAAATGGTGAAATTAATTTAAATATTTTTATTAAACCAATGCAGTTAAAATATCATTTAACAGTGCAATCAATATAAAGGTAATGAATTAGATACTTTACTTTTTTCATATTGTCTTCAAAATCTGTTGTGTATCTTATAGCCCAGCTTAATTCAGACTAGCCACATGTGGCAGTGGCTACCATATTGAACACCACAGCTTCAGAGATAACAAAATAAACAAGGACAGTAAGAGTTAAAGAGTTTCTGAAAGTCCAGGCCCACTCTTAAGAACTAGGGCCCTAGGGGAAGAAATGGAACTCCACAGGATGACAGCATGAGTGTGATATATGCATCCTCATCTCACCCTTGACCCTTTCCTAACCAGCTGGAAGTCAGCATAGGGTAACGGCAGAGCATCCTTTACATCATCAGATAGCCACAGTACAAAGTACCATGATAACAAAATGACTACTCAGTCCCTGTACGGAGAAGCTCCCTTCCCACCACAGGTTAAATTTGTACCTTATTCCCAATAAGAATTGCAGCTTCACTACCTGAAACCCGTACAATTCCACACATCACAGAACAATCTCAGGTTTAAGACTTCGACTTTCCAGAAGGTTCAGGAACAAGAAGGAGTCTATTCCTCAACTCTCCAGAAAGAATATGGTAGACAGGAATGAGCAGGGAGAAGGGCAGATTTCCTCTAGCCCCCTTAGAAATTAGATTCTCTTCCATACTAAAAGCAAAATCTACATCTGTATCTATCAATCACCTATCAATTATCTATCTATCTGAAAATTAGGACAATGCTTATGTGAAGTTTTTCAGGGTCCTCATTAACTCTTTTCCCAAATGACAATTTCAGTGAACAAACATGACCAATTTAACTTTATTTCTACCCTAAATCTACCCTTGATCTTATCTCTCTAGGTTTCTCTCCTTCCTAGCCCGAATCTCCCTCATCCTGCCTCGGAGAATACTCTTTCGCCTCTTCCTCCCCAGCAGCCCTTGTAGCAAGAGTCTTCTGCCAGCCAGTTCATCACCTGTAACAAGAAACAAGCCCCACCTCCCACTGTGACGTCAAGATGCAGCAAACATGGGATTGAACAGAGGGGAGAAGGAAGATGAATAGGAGATTTGGAGGGGAAAGAATTTGGAGATATTAGAGAGAAAAGTAGTTAGCGCCATGGCAATTTGTGTGTGGGAGGAAGGATGGGCTGGGGAGACTTCACAGGTGGGGCTTGGAAGAGAGACCTCTGGAGCATACTTAAAGAAGAGCTCTGGACAGTGAGTCGGGAAGCTAAATTAGACCTGGTGGGGTTTGCAAGGCTTCCTTTCCTTGCACTTCCACAGCTTCCTCTTTCCAACTCTACCATTTCAGGTGGTACATGTGTCTTCTTTGCTCCCTTTTAGCTTTGCTCATTCCTGCCCTGAGAATAGCAATCACCTCCCACCCATGTGGTCTCTCCATCCACACCACCCACACCCCACCCTCCAACCCACCCCCTCTGTTCTTTACCCTCAACCCAAGTGAGCTTCCTGGAATCCAGTCTTATCCCTGACCCATCCCCATGCTCAGAGTCATCAGGGTGGGTCCACACTCCTCGTGGTGGTTTAGCGGGTCTTTTTTGAGCAGTCCCTGTTAGCGTGACAGCCTCATCTCTCTCCCACTCTCTCCTCCAACTTCTACAGCCACGTGTCATTCCTGGAGCTTGCCCTGCTTCTCACTGGTTTTGCATTATCTGGCTCCTGCTCTGTCCTTTCTCTTTTATCCGTCTGACTCCTGTGCCTCCAAACATGGTCTTTCCTTCTATTAGACTCTTTCTCCTTTTTACCAGGTAATTTCTTCTTTTTTAAAATATTTTTTTAGTTGTAGTTGGACACAATACCTTTATTTTTATTTATTTTTTTTATGTGGTGCTGAGGCTTGAACCCAGAGCCTCCCATGTGCTAGGTGAGCGCTCTTCCACTGAGCCACGACCCCAGCCCTACCATGTAATTTCCCTCTGGTTTTCATGCTTCTGCTCAACTACTCCAGCGTGCTTGCATAGTTTCCAGACAGGAATGAAAGGAGTTTGGTACTGTCGACTGAGTGAGTGAGAGACTGGGTGGATGCTCACCTGGTGGCAAAATAAATAATAATAATAATAATAAAGTAATCAGGAGGGGTCCAATGAGAAGGAGAGGTTTGGTGAAGAAGCCACTATGAAAAACTATAGATTAAAAAAAATCAAAGTGTTTGGGTAAGAAAAACATTTGCTGGGATTGGTAACTTCTGTGGTTTTTTTGTTGTTGTAGTTTTGTTTTGTTTTTGTACCAGGGATTGAACCCAGGGATGCTTAGCCACCGAGCCGTATCTCCAGCTCATGGTTTTTAAATTTATTTTATTTTTTTAATATTTTTTAGTTGTTGATGGACCTTTATTTTATTTATTTGTATGTGGTGCTGAGAATTGAACCCAGTGCATACTAGGCAAGCGCTCTACCACTGAGCCACGACCCCAGCCCCTTTTAATTTATTTTTAATTTTAAAAATTTTGAGACAGGGTCTTGCTGAGTTACTGAGGCTGGCTTTGAACTTATTATACTCCTGTCTTAGCTTCCTGATCCACTGGGCAGCATGTTGGGTTCTTCTTGCTGAATCTTAGGAGTTGGAACCCCATAATTAGCACCATCAGGAACCATCTGCCTCCCCTCCATGTCTTCCTTCCTGGACTCCAGAGGTGATACTAACTCTGTCCCTATTACTTTCTTCATGTACCAGCAAACCATCCCCCATCCAGGGACATGCTCCCCCAGCCTTCTCTCTTACTCCAGTGTCCCTGCTTCCTTCCTTCACTTCCGGTTTGCCATATATCCATGTGTCCTCTCTAGCTCCAATCCCCCATTGCTCGCATTTTTCCATATCCTAGGAGTTCCTGCTTCATCCATTTGCACAAGTCCCCACTAAAGTTGAGCTGCCTCCACTCTTTGGCTTTAGCAGCCACCAGGAACTACCACGTTCTGCTACGATGATCAGAATAGTCCTGGGCACTCAGTTTTTTAAACCTCCAAGCCTCTCAGTTACGTCTACCACGATGCCACTTTGAGGAAACTCCTCTCATGTTGCAAGGCATGCCCCTGTGGCTGAAGGGTGAGGTCTCCATGTGGCAAAGGTCAAGGTAGACAGAGGGGAAGGTAGTGGAGAGCTGGTCAGGGCCCCCGTTCTCCCTCCCCACCTGCCTCTCTGCTCACTCTCCCGCGCTGCAGATATCATTCGCAGAGCCAGAGACTACTTGGATGCATTTTCTAATCTGTTTATTCTGAAATCAACAAAGCCAAGGGGCCTCTTTTTGATGTGCTGGTCTGTGGGGTTCAAAGTGTCTAGCCACCCTGACCCCTTACCAAGCCTCCACCACTGCAGCGTGGCTGCCCAACTGCACAGATTTATACTTATTTTTATATAATGGAAAACTCATTGCCGGACATCGAGTTACTCACTTTGATTTGTTTTCTTTGGAAGAAGCCGCGGGCGGCGGCGGCGGCACCCCAAGCTGGGTCATTAACATGGCAGCAACAGCAACAAAGACCTCTACAGCCGCTGCCTGTAAACCGTGGATAAAGTTCAAGCATTTATTCTGTCTGAGGCCTCCCAGAGTCTATAAAAGCCCAGCACGATTATATGATCAGTGTCAAGACCCACTTTCCCCTCTTTGTGCTCCGGGATGCATTTCCTTGCCCTGTCCCTCCGTGTTGCCACCGCAGCTGCTCTGGCTTTAATAGCGACCCAAGGCACATACTATTGGAGTGTTCCTTGGGCTTTGTTTTAAACATGGTTTTTGCTTGTGTTAACTACCGCCTGGCTCTCTGACACCCGTGAATGGGGCTAGGCAGGGCTGTCAATCAACAACAATAATAATGCCATCTGGGTTTGAATAATACTAATGAGAAGAAGAAGAAGAGGGAGACTGTGTATTAACATAGCACCTTTGTCCCAGAAGCTCAGAGGGCGTTCAGGATAATAATTCATTCATGCTCCAAGCACTGCTGGGCGGTAGATATTATGATCCCCACCA
Source organism: Marmota monax (assembly GCF_021218885.2). Classification (NCBI taxonomy): domain Eukaryota; kingdom Metazoa; phylum Chordata; class Mammalia; order Rodentia; family Sciuridae; genus Marmota; species Marmota monax. The sequence continues at coordinate 81,691 of NW_026694818.1, forward strand.
CGGGAGACTGAGACACAGAGAGGGCAAGTGGCTGGCCCCAGGGTCACACAGTAAGTCAGAGATAGCATACAACTTAACTGTTGAGAGACACCCAAAAGCAACAGAGATCCTGTGAGATCACATTGAACTCATTCTCTGTGTGTCTATTTTTAAAATCAAGTGGTAAAAATTCTCTGATCTGATCTAGTTGTTCCATGCTTTATGGGGTGAAAATGAAAAGAACGTTCTAGGGTGAAGGAGAGATTCATGAATGCTCGTTGTAATAGGGGAGCTGATCAAGCCAGGGGTTAAGGAGAAGAGGGCCACAAGATATCAGTCTACCATCCCAAGACGTGCCAGTGATTTCTCTGGGGGCAGGAAGATGGTGGAAATATTAAAGCCAAGTGGATAAAGAGAGTTTGCTCATGTAGGTGAGAAGGCAAGCTAAACAGGAAGCCAAAAAGTTCACAAAAGGCAAATGAGGAGCCACAGCCACCCAGCAGTAAGGACATTGCTGAAGCCACCAAAAGCTTCTCTGTTTGGTCTAAAGCCCCATTCTGCTCTGTTCAGATCATCTCAAGGTGCCAAGGTCCTACCTCTCCTTTCTCAACCTCCAGAGAGCACAGAGGGATTCCAACCTGACCCTGCACTTCCCAGCAGTACAATCTGCCTAACTTCTCTGTGTCTCAGTTTCCATCTTTATAAAATTAATTAATAACATCTTCTTGTTGGGTTACCTAGCATGTTGCAATAACTTTTGAACTGATTTCCCCCAGTTTTTTTTTTTTTTTTTTGCTGTCTTTCCCTGTCAATCACTGAGTTGCCATGAGGATAAATAATACATGTTGCTTAGACTAGTACATGCCACATCTTGTGACCTCAATATTGCTAGCTATTTTATAAGTAATCGTAGGTTGCTGATTTGGTTATCCAGTCTTCTATTTGCTGGCTGCTTTATTCCTGGTCAGATTAAAAATAAAACATGCACCCATGAAGAAAGGGTCCAGTCATTTAAGGACATGAAATTAAACTACCGAGCTTCTCCCCGCTCTTCGTGTTGTGTTGTAGTAACTGCATCCTGCAGATTAGTGCTTGGTGATGGTCACTTGCCCCATGACTTGATTTGTCTCCCAACAGATTCTAAACAAATGCACCTAGTAACATGTATACTTCTCTATTTCCCACGGTGGCCAGCATGCCACTTGACAGGCAACTTTGGAACCAAAAGTACATTCTACCTTTCCACATTTTCTTGACCACCTGCCACGCACAGGACTCTGAGCTGAGGGGTGACGTGGATGTATTTGGAAGGGCTCTTGCCCTGGAAGTCCATACGTCCTTTGTAGAAGAGATAAACCATATGGGAATAATTCTCAACCTTCATATGCATCCAAAATCACTCAGACGACTTGTTGAAATGGGAAATGCAGTTATCATGACTTTGAATGCCTATCTAAATTTTGCTTTTTTTCTTTCTCAGTGGAACTGCTGAAAGTTTGTAAGAAGAGCAATAATATGATCAATAATATGCACAAAGATCAACCTTGGAATACCGTAGAGGACAGCAAAGGCCAGGTAGAAACTGAAGTTGGGGGATTGGTAACAATTCATTGGAATATGCTAGATCAGTGATGAGATAACAATGAATTCTTTGATGGGTACTGAAGCCTTTCCAAAATCTCTCCCCAAATCATGGCATCCCTGGCTCCCTCTCCTTTGCAGAGCGCCCTGAACACATGGGGTGACACCTCTTGCCTTGGATGTCTGTTGGCTATAGTATCATCTGTCCTTTGTTTGTGCCCTCACCCAATTTAGAGACACTTCCTCACTGGACTGAGTCAGAGGTGCTCTCTAGTTTCCAGGGCAAGTCTTCCTTGGCAAATCACAAGCAGATCTGCAATTCTTCCCCAACCCTCTGTGGAGAAGCCACCCCCCACCCGCCCCCTGTTTACCACTTTCCAGGCTGGGGGCAAAACTCCCTCCTTCATCTCTCACTACACCTTTGGCTTCTGACCTTGATTTGATATTTTAGTTCATGACTCCCCTTTCTGGGTAAACTTTGAAATACTGGGGACAGAACCCACATCAGGTTCCATGTTGGATACGTTCTTTCCCCCTGATGTCCAGTGGAGGGCCTGTGACTCAGTAGGTGCTTGGGAAATCATCACTGCAACAGTAAGTAAATAAAGAAATAATGATAAGCCTTTTAAAAAGTATCTAAGATTGTTCATGTGTCCAAATATGTAATGCCATGGCACATGCATCTCTGCATGCTCCCAGCTTACAGAGTCTCTCTTTCAGGTGGAATTTATTGTATTCATATAGGAAGCCGGTATTTGTAAGGTCTGCCTCTGAGAATAGGAAGTAATCTTATTAAACAGGACAGTTTTTTAAAAAACCACCTTGTCCCTCCTTCTCTCCTTTCCTCTCTCCTTCTCCCACCTGCCTGACCTCCCTCTCCTGCCCCTTGTTTTCCCTCCTGCCAGCAGGCACCCAAAGGACACGCCAAGCACAGCAAGATGCACTCTGGGGGGATTTGTTCCTGTCCTCAAGAGATCCGAAAGATGCCCAACCCCCTGTATTTTATTTTATAAATTTAATTTTATTTGTACTAAGAAGACCAAGCTATACACATGCAGGCATGCGGAGAGGAGAGAAGGGGATGGGGCCCACTGCATGGGTGTCGGGGCATCAGGGAGGCTGCCTATTCACTAGACAGGGAAGGGAGGGCATCTGTGGGCTCTGCAGGCTGGAAGCCCCGCACCACAGGGGTGACGAGCTGGGGACACTAGAGGAGATAGTGAAGAATCTTAACACACAGAGAGGATTTAGATCATACTCACAGGCAAAGCACAGTTTGAGCTTCTGGGACAGTGACCATATACACAGTCTAGTTTTAACAAGACAGCACTGGCCTAGAGGGCTGGCCACCTTGGCCTGTGGCTTGAGGTTATTGGAACTTTCTACATTCTTCTCCCCAAGGTGAAGAACTCTAAGCAGACACACTGGATTCTCCCCTCTGTAACCTAGTGCCCAGGAGACTGATCTGGCTCACGGTGGAGATTTTTTTTTTTTTGTCTTTGGAGCATTTTCTTGAGAAAGGGGTGGTCTCCAAAACTGCTCTTTCTCCCCTCTTGGCACCCTGAGGATTGTCTCTACCTCAAGCTTGAGATTAAGCTAAAAGGTCTTTGACTCTCTCTGGCCCCTGGGTGGGCAAGAGCCCCCGTCTGCCTGCCCACGCCCGCCCATTCCTCACACAGCATGGATTTTCCTGGAGGGAACAGCAAATGCCACAAGATCACGGCTTGAAAAGATTCCATGCTGTCTGTACAAACAGAGACTGGGGCCTCTGGGAAGAGCTTCGCTCTCTCCTCACCCCCAGAAAGTCTCCTGTCCCCAGCCCGTGCAAACAGGCGGAGGATTGTTGGTCTCACTTCTGCACACTGATGTACTGTGGGGCTGAGGCTTGGGGCTTGGCCTTAAAAAAAACAATCAATCTCTTCATGTCCTTCTGCATTGGACATGCCCGTCTCTGGGGACCTTTCCTTCCTGGCAGCCCTGAGCTCCCCAGACAAGGAGATTCCTGGGAGGCGCCTGTCCAGCCATCACCAGTGTGGGCTGAGAATATGAGGAGCTGACTCCACCAACCCCACTCCCCTCACGCCCACTTTCCCACCAGTGACCTGTTCCCCATGCACTCAACCCCTTTGCCCAGAATGCCCCTTTACTGCTCTGCTTAGGGACTGGCTTTCTGTAGCTTAATCCTCAGCTTGAAGGGCGCTTGGGTTGTCTTCTCCACCTCCAGCAAAGAGGTGCTGGTATTCTTCTCCGTGCTCTTTAGATGTACGCGAGTGATGCTGCTGAAGAGACTGGATTGTTCGTTTAACTACCTCCCCAATTAGACTCTGAGCTGCCTGAAGGCAGGGCCGTGGGGAAGAGTTGCACAGATTGTGCACTGCCCAAATCTGTGGATGGCATTCACCTGATAGTCTAAATAAACCCTGCACAATCATAAGCAGTAGATTTGGTGGCAGCTAAATGTTATTTTTAGAAAGGCCTAACACACAATGAAAGTTTGTTTATTTAACCTAGTAGAAGGCTACTATTCACGTTATTGCTCTTCCTGTCTGATCACATAAAAGAGGGAAGAAACTGTAATTAGCTCAACAGTCTTACAGTGAGAAAATAGCCTGCTCTCCTTAGAGACAGTACATGACTCTAGATCAAGGAGAGAATTCGGGGTGAGTTAGACTGAACTGTCTAATAGGAGTCCCTGTCTTATCTTGCCCTAGTTCCCAGAGTCCTATAAGTGGTACAAGAATTTTTGTTCCTGTGCCCTAGATTCTCTTCTACATAATAAAATGTCTTTTCTTTTAGTTTTAGAGGGATAAAGAAAAGGTCAATGAGGAGTTTATAATGCCTCCAGTAAAAGAAAATGACAACACAAAACACAGAGATTCCCAGGACAGCTTTCCAATCATCCATCAGTATAAGATACTTGCTACCATCCCAGAAAAATGTCCCCTTTTTCTCTGCTAGCCTTATGCACCTACACCACCACTCTATCCTGAGATCTGGGGGATAGCAAAGATGGAAGGTACTTTATTCAGCTTTTTAGTTGCTGTGATTAGAAGACCTGACCAGAACAATTGTAAAGGAGGAAAAGGTTATTTAGGGGCTCACCATTTTAGAGATCTCAGTCCATAGACAGCCAGCTCTATTCCTTGGGGCTGGAGGTCAGGCAGAAAATCATGGCAGAAGAGTGTGGTGGAAGGAAGTGGCTCACATACTGATTAGGAAGGGGAGAGAGAGAGAGCAAGAATATGAATGAATATCTATTTGCCAGATACAAAATATATACCCTCAATGACCCACCTCCTCCAGCCACAACCTCCCACTTCAGTCACCCCTCAGTTAATCCCTATCAGGGAATTAATTCACTGATTGGGTTAATATTCTCACAACCCGATCATTTCTCCTCTGAACCTTCTTGCATCATCTCACACATGAGCTTTTGGGGAACACCTCACATCCAAACCGTAACAATGACCAAATGCCCTCAATATTCTGGGCTCTCTGCTCAAAACTTTCTCATTCATCATAAGCCTGAGATGCTCTGAGCTGGCCACCCTCAAGATTTTCAAACCCCCTGGACAGTTCTGTGAAGAGCTGGGCCATTTCTATCTTTATTTTTTAACCTTTGAACATATTTTAATTGACCCCATGTTAAATGTGAGAGCAGGATCCTGGAGGAAATAAAGGATTGCTCATCACCTCTTCATGCATTCCCACCTACTGACTCCAGTCCCTGGAATGCCATTTCCTTGTTTGCCTACCTGGCAAACTCCTATCCGTCCTTCAAAGCCCATGCAACCACAAGCTCCTCCAAGAAAGTTTCTTGAACATTTCCCAAGCTTCAAGAAAGAGTTAGCAACTTTTTCTTGTGATTTTTTTGCCTATGTTTTGTAATAAGTTTTTTCACATTCGTCTTTAATTGCTTGCTATGCCATGAGTGTCTTAATTTACTTCTGGGTTCTCAGTGCCTGACAGGGAGCCTGGCACATAATCGTGTTCAGTAGTGTTTGTCGGGTGAGGTCCTTGTGTCCGATAGGAACTCACTGGGGCCTGGAGTTCCCTAAGTTTAAGATTTGCTTTCAGATTGTGGACACCAGGCTGCCAAAAGGAATAAAAGCAAATATGAGGAAAGATTTGTTGGTAACTAGGGTCATAAATCTCCAAGTAACTTACTGAAGTTTCTGGAATCTTCCTCAGTTACATTTGTCATAATCCTGTTTGGAGTTGGGGAGAAGAGCTGAGTCTCCATGGGCCTTCTCAGCTCCAGGGACACCCCAGCAGAGCTCTGGACACATGTAGATGCACATGGATGAGGAGAAGGGGCTCCTGCTTCTCCACTCTCAGTCCCCCGGGGCTCCCTGTTTAGGATACCCAGCCTTTGCCTTTCTGTCCAGTTTTATCCTGTTCCTCAGTCAGCTCAAGTTCCATCCCTTGCACAAGGCCTCTTCTGGCCAGCCCAGTCCAAAGGGAGATCTCCCTTCTTCGGGTACCGGGCAGCAGGCAGTGGCATTGATCAGACCTCCCATGGGTTACCCAACTTCACAATGCGAAATTGTGAAGGTATTTCCTGTAGCCCCCTTCTTTCCTCTCCAAGGCGAGCACTGTGAGGGACACTAGTGTGTATGTGTGAGTGTGTGTGTGTGTGTGTGTGTGTGTGTATACGTGCACATGTGTGTATGTGTATGTGTTGTCATGGCAACACAGTGTGTATAATCCGGATGGGAGATCTGAGTGCCATACATCTGGAACAAAATAAACTCATTTATGACATCTTCCAGCATGTACAACGTCTCTGAAACATTGAGATCTCAAAGAAACAGGACAGCTTCCAAACAGGGTGGAGAGCTCACATTCTTTCTTTGCCTGCCCACTTGCTTACCCCCCCACCCCCACCCACCTCCCCATATACAGAATGGAAACTTTCAGGAGAAAGGAATTCTGAACAGCTGTTGCGAGAGACCACACAGATTTCCCCACTTCTACTGGCTCCCAGCCGGTGAGCTCATTTCCCTGGGAGATGCAGTCTGAGCCTGTGGGGTCCACTTAAGTGTACCTTGGGAGGAGCTGAGGAGGAAAGAGGAAGTGGCCCCAGGTGGAGGGGGAACTTTCTCATGTCAGAAAACTCACTGGAGACAGGCTAAAGGGGGAGTGATCCTGCTGACTCCTTCCTGGACCGGGAGACGTTCTTTTCTAGAAAACCCCTTGGCTCATTATGGTTAAAAGGAAGCATTATCAATTTTACAGTTGATTTGAAAAAGAACCTTGACTCCCATCACATCTGTCTCCCCTCCTCCTAAAAGTCAAGAAGCAATTGCTGATTTAGGAAATACCTCACAAAAGAATGTGCTCACGGGCAATGACAGTCCCCCCCCAACCTTTTCAGTGTGAAAAATAATATTCTCGTTTCCACAGTGCTCCATTGTGTACAAAGAGCTTTCTTTCACCCATGGTGTCTCATTCAAGCCTCAAGTGGCCCTGTGGGTATGGTGGGGTAGATATTGCTAACATTAGTGTCAGTACCAGAATTGGTATTGGCGAGGACATTAGCCAATGCATTGGTATTAGCCCCGATTTTCTACTATTGGAGCTGAGGTTTGTGAGAGGCTTCATGAAATGCCCAAATTCACAAAACAGAGCAAAGAACTTGGACTTTTCGATTTGATTCACAAACCCGGGTGCTTTCCTTTTGCATGCAGTCATTTCTCAGAAAATAACAGCTTGTTTATAAGTCGCCTTTTCCTTTTTCAATTTCTTGGCACCCAGCCTTGCAAATCCAACCAAGCCTTTGGATTTTCATGGATGTGACCCATCACTTTTCCAACTTGGGTTTTGGTCCCAGGCTTTGGACACCCCAATGTGTCCTGGACCTGTAAGTGAGGCATCTATGCATTCATGAATTGCCTGCTTCTACTTTCTACCTGTGGCAGGTCATCCATCCTGAGCCTCAGTCTTTGCACCTGTTAAATAAGGGGGTTTGGCTGGGTCTTTCTAAGGATGCCTGTAATTCAATGACATGATACTTTGACAGCAGACAAGGCACAGGGAGAAAGATTTCCCTTGGGAGCACCTGTGTCTCTGAGACTCTTCCTTCCACATTCATCCACTAGTCCCATGCCTGTGCTTAGCCCAGAGCTGGTCTGGCCCTGCCTGGCTTGGAGACATCATTGTGCAGTATCAGTTGAAGGTTTGGGTGAGGGCGGGCTGAGGCCAGCAGGGGGGAGACCCACTGGGGTATTTTTTTCAGATGCATATGTCCCCTCTCAGGCAGCCTTTTCAGAGCCCTGGACAATGTGCTCTTTTTGTCCCCAGCCCTTTCAGCCGCCTGTTCATTCTCTTTGCATCTGCTGTCACACAGGACATCCCGGCTGGCAGGCGACCATGGGGACACATTGTGCTCCCTTAATGAAGCATGGGGCTGGTGATACAGGGGTGGCTGGGGCCTGTAGGGTCTGGGGTGAGCAGAGGGGCACCCCGTCTTTCTACTCCCAGCTCCTCCTTTGGGGAAGGACCATTGCCCCCCACCCTTTTACCTCTCCCTGTCCAAATGGATATGCCTGAAAGAAAGACACTCGTTCCAAGCCAGGGGTTCTGGTGATTGGGGTGCTGAGGGCTGAATGGGAAGAGAAGGCACAAGTCTCATTTCTCCCTGCCGGAGGGTCACTGTGGAGCAGGTGGGAGGAGGTCCTGGGGGAGGAGAATCCACCAGGAGCACTTGCCTGCATCCTCTCCATGGACAGATTTCCTACACCTTGAACATAGGACTGGGAAAAGGAGGATGTGGGGGACCCATGTCACTCCCTAAAGACCTACTGTGTCACCATCCATGGGGGGTGGGTTAGTTTCTACTGAACAGTTCCTGGAGCCAGGAGGGTCCATGACATGACATTTAGGAGTCCCTTCAAGTTCTCATGTGTTCTACTTGAAGACCTTCTCCATCTAGGGAAAGAAGAAAGAAGAATGGGTACCCAAGGTCATTCAAAGAGGCCCAAGACAGTCCAAGGTCCAACAGCAATCAGAACAAGCAGCTGGCTTCTATGGTGAGATCATGGGTGGCTCTTTGCCCACCACAACTGTTCTTTAAGAATGTCCTCTTATCATCTCCACTCCACCCCATGGCAGTAAAGAAAAGCAAAATCAGTGGGATCCAGGTGGAGGAGCTTTTCTCCCTGTGTGGCTTGTACAGATGCATGTCTGATCTTTGCACCCAGAAGAGGGTGCTACCGATGCTGATGATTATCTGCATTCTGGGTGTGGCTGGCAGGCTCCAGGCCATTCCCACCATGAAGTCAGCAGATAAGGCAGCCCTGATGTCGCTGGTCAGGGCTATGTAGGGTAATGCACGTGCAGCCCTCAGGTCAGCAGGAGACAGTCCCTCATCCCCCAAGCCCTTTCCTAAGGGCTGCAGAGTTGCCTTGCAGACGCCCAGGGTTCATTACTGTGTTCTGGCATGTGAGATCCTTCCCGACTCTTCCTACAACTTGGAGTTCGTCTTTTTGGTCTATTTACTGCATCCCCCCCACCCTCAGCCCACCCCTCACCCTTCCTGGCCTGCTTAACCGCCCACCACCCAAAGAAAAAAAGCCTGGGTCTTGTCCAACAAGGCCCCCTGTCCCCTTTAACAAGCGAAGTGTGCTGGCATTGCAATTGGTGGTCTTCTCCCCTGAAGGTTGTTAATTAGTACAGAATGTAGACTTCAGTTGTCTTGCCAGCCCCGCTGAAAACGCAGCTGGCAGGTAGCCGAGACAGAGGAATTTGTCATAGGTTAGATCAGCCCGGGCTCTAAGAACCAAGTGTACAGCTTATGCAAATAGTTTTGCTTAGCATGGATCCTGTGTTCTTATTCCCCCTCGCTCCCCCCAAGACTTTTTTTTAACTGAAGGGTGGGGAGGGAGTGGGGGAACAAGGGAAGGAGGCAGAACAAGCACTTACTTGCCAGATCTCATTCTAAATCAGAAAGGAGCAAATTGCTTTCCCTAAAAAAGAAAAAGGCAGGGGAAAAAAGAAGACAAAACACCCATCCTTTGGTCTAATGTACCAAGCATTTGAAAGCTGAATTGCTCAATAGGAAAGGCTAGCAGTGAGTGTATTTGGAGAGACTATTATCCCCATCAAAACCCATTCATACTCTCTGGGAGGCCTGCAGAGCACCTGGGTGGGGACTTGGAACATTGGGGTTCCAATTCCTCTCTCTGCTATGGTGGTGTCACCTCCTCAATCCTGCATCAGTTTCCCTACCTTTGGCAGATATCCAGGGCTAACCTCAGGCAACCGGAACATCTGGGCACCCACAAGTCCAAGCAGAACTGAAGGTTATGGTGGCTTCTCTGAACACACCAAGCAGTAGCTTACATACTATTGAAAAGTGGTGGCTTCGTTATGTGATAAGCCAGTAATGAGCTGTGTAATTTGGGACACATCACTTAACCTCTCTGAGCTTCAGCTCCCTCATCTACAAAAACCAGGATAGCAGTCTGTTCCCCATAGTGAAGTATAGGAGTATACTAGGTGCATGGTAAGGGCTCAATGCACGGTTGATGAGAATTAATGAAGCAAGGTAACAAGAGAAAGCAAGCCGTAGGTACTCAGCAGAATGTTGGCTGATTCTTGGCTGGCATTCTAATGAAGTAACAAGACAAAAAAAAAAAAAAAAAGATGCAAACCAATACTGAATTTCAAAGTTGAAAGAATGCATGACCAACATTGAAGATGGAGGGAAGGGTAAAGTGGGAGTAGGGAAAAAAAAACTCACGGTTAAACTGGGAGGTTTTTTGGATTTTTTTTTTTTTTTTAACATCAGCACCATTAACCTTTGGAGGCAGAATAGCTTTTTGTTGCTGAGGGCTATCCTGAGCAAGGTAGGATGGTTTTAGTAGCGTTCTCTACCTACCAGATGCCGGTAGGTATTTCCCAGTTGTGGCAACCAAAAACATTTCCAAACATTCACAAATGCTTCCTAGAGGGCAAAATCTCCCTCAGTTGAGAGCTTCCACAGATCCATGAAAACATCCTCCAGGAAAGCTGATACGTGATCTGGTGACTACAGGCACACGATGCTTACATTAACAGACATTTCAGTTGTCCAAAACTACGGCAGAAATGACAGACACCTGCTCAAGGACTTCAACAAAGATCAAAGGAGAGTGTGAACCAGACTTTTGTGAATGCCAAGATGGAAAAAGTACCATACACTTCTGGTTTCTGGTATAACATACAAGGAGCTGGGGAGTTTGCCATTTGGTCCTAACTGGTAAAAATGAATATATGGTTTGGATGTAAGGTGTCCCCCAAAAGCTCACGTGTGAGACAATGCAAGAAGGTTTGGAGGAAATGATTGGGTCATGAGAGCCTTCATCTAACCAGTGAATTAATCCCCCTGATGGGATTAACTGAGTGGTGACTGGAGGTGGGTGATAGGGTGTGGCTGGAGGAGGCGGGCATTGGGGATGTGGCTTTAGGGTGTCTGGCAAATGGAGTCTCTCTCTCTCTGCTTTCTGATCATCATGTGAGCTGCTTCCCTCTGCCACACTCTTCTACCATGTTGTTCTGCCTCACCTTGAGTCCTGAGGAATGGAGCTGGCCTTCTAAGGACTAAGACCTCTGAAACCATGAGCCCCCAAATAAACTTTTCCTCCTTTAAAGATGTTCATGTTAGATCTTTTATTCACTGCAGTGACTAAAATGATGAACAAAGTTAAAAATCAATAATTCTTCTCAGACCCATCGGAGAAGTGAGGTGACAGGAAAAGCATCTACCCACCAAATTTGAGAGGCAAATGCTAATATAGAGAATCATGATTTACTGGAGCAGAAACCCACTAGCACAAACCACCACAGGAACTAGTGCCAGGGTAGGAAAACCAAACTATAACTGACAAATCGCTGCAGGCTCAACGTGAACATGTCTGAGAGTTAGAAGATCCAGGGTGGCCCAGGCCTTGCAGGATGACCACACTTTTGTGAGTTTTACCTCAGGATCTCTACCAGGTTCTCACAGAGAATATCAGAGAAAAGTCCCCTTGTGTTTCCAGCAGGAAAAGGGGGAAAGGGACCATTCTGCAATACACCAGAGCACTGTGTTCTTCTTAACAAGGCTTGCCCTCAGGAGAAGCTGTTTTACCAGAGCCTAAAATAGTGGGGTTAAATCAGAACTTAGCTGACCCATTCATCCCACCTCATCCAAGTGTAGGTGGGGGACTGTGAAGCACTTTTGAAGTTCACAGTCCTGGGCATCGTCTCACTAAACACTGAGACCTAATCATAGGACTACAGAATGTTTTCTCTCTCCCCACACCTCAGTACCACGCACTGAATGAAGCCTACTTGCAACTTTTCCTTTTACCCACTACATCACGTCCACCTATCAAGAGAACTACAAGGCACACTAGAAGACACATTTTAAAGAGATCATTATGCTAAGGGCTCGAACGGACAAAGTAGACAGCATGCAAAAGTGGTTGGGCAATGTAAGCAGAGAGGTGGGTACTCTAAGAAAGAACCAAAAAGAAAGGCTAGAGATTAAAAGCACTGTGATAGAAATAAAGAACACCTTTGATGGGCTTATTGTTATACTGGACATAGCCAAGGAAAGCATCCCTGAGCTTGAGAGAGCAATAAAAACTTCCAAAATAGAAAAGCAAAGAGAAAAAAAAAGACCAGGAAAAAAAAATCCATGAACCAAATGGATATCATTGTGTCATGGGGGCATCAGAAAGAGAAGAAAGAGGAAGGAACAGAAGAAATATTTGAAGCAATAATAACTGGGAATTTCCCCAAATTGGCATTTGGTAAGACACCAAACCACAGATCCAAAGAGTTCAGAGAACACAAGCAGGATAGGTGCCCCCCCCCCCCCCCCGCATTTAGACCCATCATATTCAAAGTGCAGAAAATCAAAAAGTAAGAAAAACAACCTTGAAAGAGGCCAGAGGAAAAACCATCTCACCTACAGAGGAACAACTACTTACCTCCAACTTCTCAGCAGAAACCATGCAAAGAAGGAGAATGGAATGAAATATTTAAAGTATTAAGGAAAAAATCACCTATCTAGAATTCTGCATCTTGTGAAAGGGTCCTTCAAAAATAAAGAAGAAACAGGATTTTTTTTTTTTTTTTTTGTACCAGGGATTGAACCCAGGGGCACTTAACTACTGAGCCACATCCCCAACCCTTCTTTATATTTTATTTAGAGACAGGGTCTCACTAAGTTGCTTAGGGCCTTGCTGGGTTTCTGAGGCTGGCTTTGAACTCCTGATCCTCCTGCCTCAGCCTCCTGAGGCGATGAGATTACAGGCACACACCACCCCACCCAGTAAGAAACAAGGACTTTATCATAAAAACATAAAGAGCATTTATCACCAATAGCATTCCTTGAACAAACTTGAATCTACATAAAGATGTAAAGAGCATTAGAGAAGGAATGAGTGAAGGTAAAATAAAAGCTTGCTTTTCTTATTTATTGGTCTAATGGACTGCCATTTGTTCAAAATAATAATAATCATGTATTTTATTACATGTGCTTATATAGACAGATGGTCCCTGATTTAGGATAGTTCAACTCATTATTTTTCCATTTTATGATGGTGCAAAGGCAAACTCTTACAACCATCCCAGTTTTCATTTTCAGCTCAGTATTCAATAAACCACACAGGCTATTCCACACTTCCATATAAAGCAGGCTTTGTGTTGATGTCTGCGCCCACCTGGAGGCTTATGCAAGCCTTCTGAGCACAGTGAGGGCAGGCTGGGTGGGGCCACGATGGTGGGTAGGTGAGGTGTAGGAGATGCGTTTTTGACTGACAGTACTTTCAGTGGAAGCTGGGTCTCCTGAGACATGACACCAGCGAGAGTCAAGGAGCATCTGTGTGAATGGCAAGGATGATGCCAGGAATGAGAGGGAGTGGCCAGGTACAGGAAGCAGGACAGGGTTACAGAGAGGGGTTTGGGGTAGGGGTGAATGTATGCTGCAAACTCCAGTACAAACACTAAGAGAGGGAAAAATTATAACTGATATGCGAAGAAAGGACAGAAAATGAAGGGAAAAATTTAAAAAAAGAAAATAAAGGGGGGCAAAATGCTCAATTAAAACCACAAAAAACTGGATGCACTGGCACATGCCTATAATCCCAGTGGCTCGAGAGGGAGGCTGAAGTGGGAGGATCATGAGTTCAAAGCCAGCCTCAGCAAAAGCAAGGTGCTAGGCAACTCAATGAGACCCTGTTTCTAAATAAAATATAAAATAGGGCTGGGGATGGGGCTCAGTGGTTGAGAGTCCCTGAGTTCAATCCCTGGTACGGGGGTGGGGGGGGAATACAAAACAATGACCATGATGCCAAAAGCACACAGGTAACAAAAACAAAATTAGAAAAATGGGACTACATCAAACTAATACTTCTGTGCAGCAAAGAGCACAATTAACACAATGAACAGGCAACCTAGGGAACCATATACGTGATAAGGGACTGATATCCAAAACAGAAACTTCCACAAACAGATACCAACAAATAAATAAATAAACAAATCACCCAATGAAAACATAGGCAAAACTTGAATAGAAATTTTCCCAAGGGTATATAAATGACCAACAGGTACATTATACGATGTTCAGTGATCACAGAAATGCACATCAAAGCCACAGTGAAATATCACTTCATACTCATTAATGTGGTTACTGTCAAAAAATAAGTGGGTGGGGTTGGGGGGACCCAGTGGTAGAGCACTTGTCTAGCATGCTCAAGGCACTGAGTTCGATCTCTAGCACTGGAAAGGTTGGGGAGAGGAAGGGAGAGAGAAAGAGAAAGGAAGGAAGGAAGGGAGGGAGGGAAAAAAAAGAAAAAAGAAAATAAATGTTGACTAAGATATGGAGATATCAGAACCTTTGGCACCACTGGTAGAGATTTTAAATGGAGCAGCCAATAAAGAACAGTATAGAAGTTCCTCAAAGATTAAAAATAAAACTAACCACAAGACCTAGTGATCCTGCTTTTGAATGTTTATCCCAAATAATTGAAAGCAGAGTTTTGAAGAAATATTTGCATTCCCTTGTTCAAAGCAGCATTATTCTCAATAGCCAAGAGGTAGAAACAACTTAAATGCCTACAGATGAATGAATGGATAAGCAAAATGTAGCGTACACACAAATGAAATATTATTCAGCCTTGAGAAAGAAGAAAATCTTGTCATAGGCTACAATGTGGATAAATTACGAGGGTATGGTAAGTTAAATAAGCCTCTCAGGACAAGAACTGTGAGTTTCCACTTAAACGAGGCATCTGGTGTGATCAAATTCCATTAATAATAAAATTATTTCTATTCAGAGACATTTACATAAAAATCCTTTAAAACATACAAAACAATACAAAGACAAAAAGTATCATCCATTAAAAAAAAACAGTCAAACTTTACTAAAGTTAAAAGCTTTTCTCTGTTTGTATAAATATGTCAAAATATATTCTTCCAATGTATAACTAGGAAGAACAAATTTTAAAAAAGGTAAAAACTTTGGTTCTGCAAAAGACAACTGGTGAGAGAATCAAGATATATGACAGATTGGGACAATATATTTTCAAAAGCCACAAATAATAAAGGATTTGTATTTAAAATATACAGAGAACTCTCAAAACCCAAATGCAAGAATACCAACTACCCAATTAAAAGTAGGCAAAAGATTTGAACAGACGTCTCATCAAAGGAGACATACAGATGACAAATAAGCATATGAACAGATGCTAGAAATTCTTTGTCACTAGGGAATTACAAGCTATCATGATTATGAGATGGCGCTACACACCAGCACTACTTGAATGTCTATGATCCTAACATCTGACAATTCCAATGGCTGGTGAGGATGTGGAGCAAGGAGAACTGTCATTCATTACTGGTAGGAGTGCAGGCATCTTAGAAAACAGTCTAGCAGTTTCTTTAAAAAGCTAAATGCTACAGGGAGGAGGATCACAAGTTCAAGGACAGCTTCAGCATGTCTGCAAAGACAGGTTCTTATTTTGAGAACCTATCTCAAAATAAAATAGAAAGGGCTGAGGATGTAGGTTGGTGATAGAGCACTCTGGTTTAATCTCTAGTATCAACAAGAAAGAAAGAAAGAGAGAGAGAGAGAGAGAGAGAGAGAGAGAGAGAGAGAGAGAGAGAGAAAGAAAGAACAGCCAAAACTTTATGCTCCTGCGTGTTTACTTGAGATCTATGTCCACACAAAAACTTGCACAGAAATATTTGCAACAGCTTCATTTATAATCCACAAACCTAGAAACACCAAGATGTTCTGTAATAGGTGAATGAATTAAAAATAGTGGTATATCCATGCAATGTATTATCAATCGGTGATCAATAAAAAGTGGAACAAAAAGTTGCAAAAAGATGAAGTAAATACATACTGATAAGTGAAATGAGCCTATCTGAAATGGCCAAATTGTAGCAGTGGTTAAAAAAAAATCAGCTGCTTCCAGGGGTTAGAAGGAAAAGTAAATCATAATTTTTTAAGTCAGTGAAACAGTGTAATTTTGTCCCTAAGTATTTGTCAAAACATATTGAACTTTACAGCACAAAGAATGAACCTTAATGTACACAAATGTTTTAAAAATCATTTAAAAGTCTGGGGAAATGTCAGGATGGAATGCTAAGTGTGATAAAACAATCTAACTGGATTATAAATATATGAAAGTGTCTTACTGCAGGGAGGTGGGAAGAACAGGCTGACCAAAGCAACTCTGGAGGTGAATGGAGTCCCTAAGGAAAAAGAGTCTGTACATCAACACTGTTCTCTAGCCAGTGAGAGGTGTCCCCTGGGGTACGAGTTTTTATGTTTATCTCAACATAAAAAATAAGAAATGGGGCTGGAGTTGTGGCTTAGCGGTAGAGCGCTTGCCTAGCACGTGCGAGGCTCTGGGTTCGATCCTCAGCACCACATAAAAATAAATAAATAGAGGTATGGTGTCCAACTACAACTAAAAAATAAATATTTAAAAAAATGGCTGGGGATGAAGCTCAGTGGTAAGAGTGCCCCTGGGTTCAACCCCCAGAACTACAAAAACAAAATCATAATTTTCTCATACTATTTCCTCTACCTAAAACTCCTGCCCCCTCTCTTCTCTTTATGCCTGGCAATACTCTTATTCATCCTTAAAAACCCATCTCAAATGTCTCCTTTGTGATTGATGGTCTCTTAGTTTTCAAGGCCAAAATTAATGTTTCCTTGAGGGGCGGGCGGTGGGGGGTAGAGAGGAGACAGTATTGGGGATCTCTCCAGCTTAGCAGTGATCGGAGTCTCCAGCATCCTGGGTTCCAACATCTACCCCAGTCCTGTAGGAAACATTTACTGTATAGAAATGCAATGACAAAGGGATAGGAGGCAAAATGGTCTGGTTGAAAACTGGGAAAGGATTACTTTAGATTTCATTACAAAGAAACGCCCACCAGAGGGCAAGAATGCCTAAGCATGGACTTAAGACCCAGTGGTTCCTCGGCAGCACTCTTCTTCCCTGGCTCTGAGGACCCACAGACGAGCCAGAAAACCATGACTCCTCCAACCTTGCCCTTGGGAACAGTTCTCTCGGCTTTTTGAATGATCCTGGACACTCAAGGCCCAGGCTTGCCTTGCTTGTGAGTTCAATATTACCCTGACTTCTACAGGTTCTCTACCTTACCCATCTTCCTACCTGGTGTCACATCTCCTCAGAGCCTTCAGAAGATCCAGGCAGAGAAAAGTTGAAAGGGAAATGGGTGTTGGGCAGGTGGACAGGACACGGGTGGCTCTTTGTTGGCTGAGGGATGGGGAAAGTTTAGAACAATCTCTCTGAAGGTTTTTCCGTGTCTGTACTTCTAAACAAAGATGTGGACTAACCACATAGAGCTTGATCATCTTGCAGTTAGTTGTTTTGTCGGTCTGAACCAGAATCCAGCCACCAAATCTGATCAGAAATGTCTTGCTTACCTCCCCGTTGATGCAATCTCAAAACTGCAGAGTCCACTGTAACCACTGATGTACACTCTTCTAGACTCATCTACATCCTCAAAGGCCTCTCCATCTTCTCTTCTCTGAACAAAGTAATTTTGGTGTGCTGCTCATTTGATCATTTCTGGAGCTTTCTTCTGGCCCTCCTGTAAGACATCATCTTTGCATATTGTTGTCGATCATCACCTGACAACCAGTGCTCCAAACCAGTAGCCCACCCTACTGCCTACTCAGTCAGCTCTTACATCCATAGCCTCCTGACACCTTTGATGTAAGTGCATTATCCACCCTATTGATGGATTTTCTTTGACTTCAACATCCTTCATTGACTTATCCATCTCTAATAATACAAGTCTCTCTCCCTTCCATCAGTTGATTTGTGATTGGTGGTGCAAAATAAGTCTTGAATGACTCTGAGCAGAAGGTGTATACACACAGAAAATCATCCCACTAATGAAGCAAAACACTCTATAGTAATGGCCGTGACAATTACACTGCCCCCCAGTGGTGCCATGTGGATTTATTTTTTAGGAAGAGTGAGCCAAATATTAAAAAAATAATAATAATTAAAGTAATGCTAAAAAAAAACAACAAATTTTTTTTTGAGTAGACAGAGGGCGTTTCTATCTATTTCAGTAGAACCCCTCTGATGGGTTTCTCATTTCAAAGACAATTTGCTCCAAAAGTAAAATGGTTCTATGCATGCCAATGCTTGGGAAAGGGCTGGAGGCAGATAAGCCAAGCTGACTGAGCCAGAAGTAAAGGACTTGCCGGCTCCCTTCTTCAGTCTCTAGCGCAGTGTGAGCGTCATGTCATGAGTCATTTACCCGGGAATCTGCAAGCTGTGAGTAAGCCTGGATCAGGTTCCCAGTGTTCCCTTTTACTGGGGGTGCTTCCCTCAGGTGGTGTTCAGTCGTGAGTCTAGTGGACTGATGTCTCCCCTGCTGCACTGTGGAGTCAGGAGAGTGAGGGGGACTTGCTTGCATCTGCTCTCCACTTCCTGCTCTCCCTCTGACTTGGGGCTTCCGCGCTGGGATTGAATGGATGAAAAGAGCACAGAGCTTGGCTGAGGAATTGCCAGGTGAGAGAGAGGGCAAAAGCAAAAGTGCCCCAGGAACCTGGGGAGGGAGAAGGATCTGGACCAGTGATACTCATAGAACCATGGAATCCCAGAGCTGAAAACAAGTTGGAGATGGAATGCATAGTACAGTATGTAACTTGTCACTTCAAACGCTGCACCCTACCATGATTAGCAGCGTTACTCTCTGGAAACATCTTTTTCTCCTATGAAGCCAAAATTTCTATTAATTCTACTTGTTAGTCTTAGTTTTGTCTTCAAGAGCTTGCAATTTTATAATAATAGCAAAATATATTAAAGATTATGGGCAAAATCCTTTGCTAAGAACTTTGTGTATTTTAACAGTCATAACTCAAATGATCCCCTCCCTTTTTTTTCAGCACTGGAATTGAACCCAGGGTTGCTCTACAACTTAGCTACACCCAAATTCTTTTTGTTTAAATTTTTATTTTTATTTTGATACAGGGTCTTGCTAGGTTGCTGAGGCTGGCCTTAAACTTGCAATCCTCCTGCCTTAGTCTCCTGAGTCGCTGGGATTACAGGTGTGCACCACTGTGCCTGGCTAAAATGTCCCTGTTATTATCCACATCTTGCAAATAACGAAACTGAGGCTCAGAGATGTCAAGTGACTGTTCAAGGTCACAGAGGTCTAAATGATAGAGTCAGAATCCAAACTCAAATCTATTTAGTTATAGATCTAAGCTCTCACCTTCCACACTCCATCATGTTAAAATAATCTTTTCACCTGCCACCCCTTCAAATATTTGTCAGCAGCTATGATATCTGCCTTATAATAATTCTTATTAGTTAGCTTTCCACCACTATTGTATAATACTTGAGATAATCAATTTATAAAGGGGAAAGGTTTATTTTGGCTCACAGTCTTGGAGGTTTCAATCAATGACTGATTTACCCTATTGCTTTGGGCCTATGTAAGTCAGTCCATCATGTTCTACTACTAGTAGAACATGCTGTTCACCTCATGGCTGGGATCGAATGAGGAAGAGGAAGAAGAAAAGACCCAAGTTCCAAAATCACCTTCAATGATCTAACTTCTTACTAGCCACCCCCCACACCAACCCCCCACCCACCCCCACTCCCTGCTCTGAAAGCTACATCATCTCCCAATAGAACCTTGAATGGAGACCAGGCCTTAATACATCAGGCTTTAAGGGACATTTATTCAAATCATTGAAAATTCTAAATACATCATTGCTCAATTATTCATATGTTAAAATAATAGCACCCACTTATTATGTATTTAATCACATGCCAGACACAACAAGTAAGTTCTTTAGTATATTATCTCATAACAACCTGTAGAATAGATCTCATTGTTTGCCTTTTAGAGATAAGGTCAAAGCCATGAAGCAAGTTGTCTAAAAGAAAACAATGGAGTAAAGATTGAAAACTGACTCTTTGTTATACCAAAGGGAAGTTTCAAAGAAAATTTATTGTGTTGTTTTTCAAGTTTCCATCTTGACTTGGCTTAAAATCCTCTGGAGAATAAAGTGTCTGAAACCTTAAATTTATTCAATGCAACAAGTAATTGGATTGTTATAAATAACAATAAAATAGTAAGCATTTGCCAACTCTGATAATAAAATAAAATCTTTTAAAAATAAGAATGAGCTGGGCATGGTGGCACACGCCTGCAATCCCAGCAACTCAGGAGGCTGAGACAGGAAGGTCACAAGTTCAAAGCCAGCTTCAGCAATGGCGAGGCCTAAGCAACTCAGTGAGACTCTGTCTCTAAATAAAATACAAAACAGGACTGGGGATGTGGCTCAGGGGGTGAGCGCCCCTGAGTTCAATTCCTAATACCAAAATAAAATAAAATAAGAATGAAAAGGAAGTGTAACCAAAGAACATTATTAATGCTTATGAAATTATGAGAGAATATAATATATAATTTTATAACATTGAACCTTAACTCTAGATGAAATGGATGATTTTCTAGAAGACTCACTTAAAAGATGTTGGAAATCTGAATATAGCAGAAATCACAGTAAAAATAATAAAGGAAATGAAAGAGGCAGCCTTAAAATAGCATCTCTAACTCTTCCACTTCCAGCAATGGAAATGTGTACTAGCTTGCTTTAGACCAATCTACATCTGGAACAACCAGAAGAACTGGCATAAAAGATAAACAGACTGTGCAAAGACACTGGAAAGATAGGAGGGCTGCAAATATTTGTAGGAATATGATCCTAGAAGGATGTTCGGAAGTTCAAATTGGGGATTCTGATATTTGATGTTATTCTTCGGGAAAAAATGTCTAAAAAATTAGACATTTTTTATTGTGATATTTGATCAAGGGTGATAGCTGAGAAGCTGATTCAAACCTTCAGCAACCTATCAAGTTGGGGGAAACAAATTTTAAAGTCTAGAACTTCTCAAGAGCAATGTTTTGGTTAACCTCCCAGGTTTTCAATTGGGATCTTCAAAAACTAGAAATTTCCCTCACAAACACTAAAGCCCTACTTTAAATCTCTAACTGGATTAATTTGTCAGTCCTAGTCTAACTACCTAGAAAGAACAACAATAGTAAAAACAACAAAATATTCTAAGGAGGAAGATAACTTCTAGAAAATCATATCGTCTCTCCAAGTTTTATACATAATAGTTGGCATTCTCCTTCCCTTTATCCTGACAAATAAACAAGCCTACCAAAAAAGCGGGGGCAGAAATTGAGTGAAAAACAAGCGAAATTACAGAAATAGAAGAGGATCCATATGCCATTCAGATAGTGGAGTATTCAAACACAGAAATTTTTAAAGTATAAATATATATAATAAATTAAAGGGAAAAATGTCAATTTTATCAGAGAACTGGAGTTATAAAAAAAAAATTAGAGATGGGGGTGATAGCCTGGTTGTGGAGTGCTTGCTTAGCATGCACAAGGCCCTGGGTTCATCCCCAGCACTGAAATAAAATCACATATTAATAAAGAGAGATTCAAACGGAAATTTGGAATTTAAAAGTGCTATAACAAATTAAAAACTTAGCCGAGAATAATGATGGATGCCTATAATCCCAGCGGCTTGGGAGGCTGAGGCAGGAGGATGGCAAATTCAAATCCAGGTAACTTAGTGAGGCCCTATGTAATTTAGTAAGACCCTGTCTAAAAATGAAAATAAAAAGGGCTGGGGATGTGACTCAGTGGTTAAGCACCCCTGGGCTCAATCCCTGGTCTCTCTCTCCCCTCAAAAAAATAATTTAATGGGAACTTAATGGGTAGATTCAACAGCACTTAGACACAGCTAAAGAGAGAATTAGTAAATTGTAAACTAGACCAAGAAAATTCAGAATGAAGTTGAGTACTGAAAGGATGAACAACAAATGAAAGAATACACAAGACTAATGAGTGGATGAAAAGACATATTAAACATTTTATTGGAATCCAGGAGATTTGCCCAGGAAAAACAATGTGCAAGGACCCAATTATTGAGAATTTCCCAGTGAATTAAAATATCAAGCCATAAACTTTATTAAGCAGAATGAACAAAAGAAAGTTACCCCTCAGGCCCATTATAGTAAATCTTATGGGGAAGAGGGCAGAAAATCCTGACTGCGACTGTGAAAAAAAAAGAAATATTTTCAAAAGAGCAAAAACAACACTGATAACATATTTCTTGACAGAAATGATAAAAGCTAGAAAATAAGTAAATGATATTCTCAAAGACCTAGTAATTCTATATTCAGCAAAACACCTTTCCAAAATAAAGGTGAAATAAATATATTTCAGACAAAGCAAAAAATTAAAAAAAAATTTACTAACAACTGATGTCCACTAAAATAAACAGCAAACTGAATTCTTTGAATAGGTGGGAAAATGATTCCAAATGGAAGTACAGAGATTAGGGAAATATGAGAGCCATAAAAAAGGAGAATACATGGGAGGTGTAAATATCTACTGTGTAAATATCTAATATCTATGCAGATACTATCTGCATAAAAACACAATCATTAAATTTAAATAGATGTAAATGAATTTACAAGTAATAATAGTGCAAAAGGTAGAAAGAGAAAAGCATATTTAAAGTGTTCTAAGGACCTAGAATCACCCACCAAGTAGCAAAAGTACTTGTTGATATAAGAGTAATAAGAACACATATTGCAGATTAATTCTAGAGAGAGAATATAGCATTAACAAACTAACATAAATAAAACAAGACAATTTCTAAAGAAGGTAATACAAGAAAGAAAGTGTGCTCTCTTTCTGGTACTCATTCCCTCCAGATAATGTGTGTCCTTTTGTTTCTGTTTGTTTTCATGTTTAATTTTCTTCAAACCTATTTTTCTATTCAGTTATCCTCTTCTTAGCTGTGTCTAATCTGCTGTTAAGTAATAAACCCAACATTAGACATTTTTATTGTGATCACCAAGGTCATTTCATCAGAAAGATGTAAAAATTATAAATTTGTGTTTAGCCAAAAATACAACCTCAAAGTGTATAAATCAGATATTGACAGGACTTGAAGGAGAAATCAGTGAACCCACAATGTCCCTGGGAAATTTTTGGTGAATTTTTATAAAGATATACCATAAGTATAATGCTCTTTAGTGGAAAATTATAACATCTCTTAGGAACTATAGAATAAGCCAACAAAAATCAATATGAATATAAAAGATTTAGCATGATTAGCAAACTTAGCTTATAGAGTACTTATATAGAGTACTGTAAACAATAACTGCAGAATCCATTTCAGGTGCATATGAAAATTATAAAATATATATGCCCCAACTGACCAAATGCTGAATCATAAAGCAAGTCTCAAAATATTTTCAAATTATACAGAATATGTTCACTGACCATAGTAGATTAAACTAGAAAGGTAAACATAAAATCCCCATATGCTTCCAAATGAAAAAGTATTCTCCTAAAAGCTCATAAGCAAAGAAGAAATTATAATAGAAATTTTTAAATTTAATTAAAATGTAAATATGACATATTAAAACATGTGGGATGCACCTAATATAGTTCTTAGAGGGAAATGTATATAGTCTTACATGCATTTATTAGGAGGAAAAAGAAAATTAAGATGAAAATCAATAATCTTACACATTACTAAAATAGACATCCAAAAAGAAAAGAGATAGGTAAATGTTCCAAAAAGACTGTGTTAATTAACTCACTTTCCCTGTGACAAAATACCTGAGAAAATTAATCTAAAGGAGGAAAGATTTATTTTGCCGTATTGTTTCAGAGGTTGCCATCCTTGGTTACTTGGCCCAGTTGCTTTGGGCATGTGGTAAGGTGGACCTTCATGATGGGACCACGTAGTAGAGCAAAGCTGCCTACCTCATGGGGACCAGGATGCAAAAAGACAGACAGGAAAGGACCAGGGTCCCAATATCTCCTTCAAGGGCATCCATGCCCCTAAAGACCTAACTTCTTACCACAAGGCCCACCTCCTAGAGGCTCTACCATTTCACAGGCACTTTAGGACATGCACTTTTGGGGTAGTGTAAGGCCCAAACCATATCACAGGCATTTAATTAGAGAGGCTATTCAATGCACTTAGTCATCAAGGGCAGCAAATTGAAACTCATTGGTATGACAGACCCTGGCCAAAATGATTCAATTACTTATTTTTTTAAAGACTCATTATACCAAGCATCAGCATATTGAACAACTAAAATTCTCATTCACTGCTTTTAGGAATATGAATTTATATAATCACTCTGGAGAGTAGTTGTTAGTATGCACCTATTTAAGATGAATATAGGCACACTCACTAGGCCTACATTCCCACCCCTAGTAGAACCATGGTCACATGCCCAAAAGATGCAGACTGAAATGTCCAAGGCAGGATTACTAATAGTTAAAAACTGAAAACTGTCCAAATGTTTTGCAGTAGCAGATTGGATAAATTGTGGCACATTTTACACAATAAAATACTGTCAAGTAGTTAAAACAAACAGAATACTACTTCATACTACAAAATGGATCTCACAAGCACAATATTAAGAAAAAGAATTACCATGCAAAGAGCATTAATTAATAAACATACTTATTTAATTATGAAAAATGAATCTGTGATTGTTTTAGGGGAGGAAGGTAGATTGGGAGGAGGGAGGAAGGACTTCTTGGGTACCGAGGATGTCCTATCTCCTGGGCTGGGTGGTAGTCATGTGAGTATTAACGTTGAGATAATCCATCCACACAGTCTTATAAACTGGGTGCTTACCTCTGTGTGATATGATTGAATTAAAATATTTAATTTTTTCAAAGAGTTGTTAAACCCAGATGTATCCTAACCTAAAGGTACAGATAATCTTTATGATACAGAAATTATTTCAGAGCAGAGGAAAAGTTTGGAAAGAGATAAAACTCATTTTAGAAGTCAAATATAATCCCAATAACAACATTTGACCAAAACTAATTATTATAAGCCATCTCCCAAATAAACTAGAGGCAAAATCCTAAATAAAACACTAACAAGTCAAATCCAAACATGTAATACAAGAATAATATCTCATGACCAATAAGATTTATCTCAGACATGCAAAAATGATTCAACACTGGGAAGATGATTTAGATATTTATACCATGAGGGGGAAAATTCTAAGTTAAAATGGAGAATACAAGGAAATTTTCTTCAGTTTAAGTGGGTTATTGATGAGAAATGGTGTAAACCTGAAGTCTTACCCATTAAAATCAGGAACAAAGGAAGGTCACTTTGATTACTGTTGTTATTCAAATTTTTATTGGATGGTCCAGACAGGTCAGAATACAAAATGAATGAGTTAAAATTGCTTGAAAGGAAAAGACATAACTATCTTTGTGTTCTGATTACCTCATTACCTACCTTGAAAATCTAAGGTAACATTTTTTAATTATTAAAATCAATAGATCTCAAATAATGCTTGATAAAACATCAATACACAATAATCATTTGCTTCCTTATCATTCAGCAATAATCAATTGGAAAATCTAATGCCACTTACTACAGAGAAAATACCCTTAAATACCTAGTCATGTACTCAATAGGAAAGAGGACTTACATGTTGAAACTATCATTTTTTGCTGAATAATAAGAAAACGATTTGCATAGAAGTATCTGAATCATGATGAAAAAAGTTCTATTTTATAGTCAATTTCCCAAATTAATTTTTAAAAATCCATTGAAAATTACAACAGAATGTTTAATGCATCTTTACAAACTGACTCTACGATTAATCTGGTAGACAAAATAACAAAAAGAAGTGAGACTATTTTTTGGTGCTTTTTTAAAAAAATATGTTCTAATTAGTTACACATGGCAGTAGATTGCACTTTCACATTTCATACATAAATGGAGTATAACTTCTCATTCTTCTGGTTGTACATGATGTGGAATCACACTGATTGTGTAGTCATATACGCACATAGGGTATAAATGTCTAATTCATTCTACTATCATTCTGCCTGATTCAACCCTATTCTTTGAATTCTTCCCTAATAGCCCCCCCCCTTTATTGTGAATTAGCCCCCACGTATCTTAGAAAACATTCAGCTTTTGGTTTTTTTAGGATTGGCTTATTTTGCTTGGCACAATATTCTCCAGCTCTATCCATTTACCGGCAAATGCCATCATTTAATTTTTCTTTAAGGCTGAATAGTATTCCATTGTGTATATATATACCACATTTTCTTTATCCATTCATTTGTTGAAGGAAACTTAGGTTGGTTCCATAGTTTAGCTATTGTGAATTGAGCTGCTATACACATTGATGTGGCTACATCACTGTAGTATGCTGACTTTGAGTCCTTTGTGTATAAACCAAAGAGTGGGATAGTGGGGTCAAATAGTGGTTCCATTCCAAGTTTTCTGAGGAATCATCATACTGCTTTCAGGAATGGTTGCACCAATTTGCTGTCCCACCAGCATTGTGTGAGCAAGACTATTTTTACAAAAATAAAATAGTACAGTAGATACTCCCTAGGAAACCATGACTAATATCCTAAAATGGGATGAACACTTGTTACATACCAGGCTGGTGCTGCACAGTTTCAAGTATTCTCCTATTTTATGCATATAAAATCCATTACAATTGGAACTCAAATAATGGTTGTCATTATGAAGTGGCTTTAATCCATTTTAATCCAGGAAGTCTCCATAGAAAGTGAACTTTAAAGATGGCAAGTTGGAAGCTGAATGGTGGATATAGGTAAAGGTTATTACAAAAGATGAGAGGGAGGGGCTGTTTCCATTCTCATTTTTTCATCATTCCATAAAGAGGAAACAGTTGATGGTGGGTTATGAACCACTTGTAAGGAGTCTGGGTTTGCTAGTGGAAGTCAGGAGGAGGTGAGGAGAAATGGTCACTCTCAAAGAGTTACAAGTTTGAGGTCAGCCTCAGAAACTGCAAGAACTAAGTAACTTGGTGAGACTGTGTCTCAAAATAAAAAACTTTAAAACCAGATGGGGATGTGACTCAGTGTTAGAGCATCCCTGGGTTCATTCCCCATTAAGAGAGAGAGAGAGAGAGAGAGAGAGAGAGAGAGAGAGAGGAAGTTCTCATTTTGGAGTGTTGAAACTGAGGACAACAAACTCAACATTCTGCCCAAGGGCACAAATCTGCCTAGAATAATGCCAGGGGAGGACTCAAAACTCCATCCTTTAAGCAATAGACATTCACCAGATGCATGCAGAAATCATTGCATCGAGGAGGGTTCTGGGGACTCTCAATGTGAATCCCAAATACCTTGTGAAATATCCTCTTTGGTCATAGCTGACATTATCTAAGGTTAAACAAGGCCATGAGGGATCCAGAAAGGATCTTGAAGAGATCTCTACTGTACTATTGTTTTTTGTAAAAGTAGTCTTGCTCACACAATGCTGGTGGGACAGCAAATTGGTGCAACCATTTCTGAAAGTGGTACGGTGATTCCTCAGAAAACTTGGAATGGAACCACCATTTGACCCAGCTATCCCACTCCTTGGTTTATACACAAAGGACTTAATATCTTGAAGAGAGCCTGTAAAGTGATTGGCAATGAAAGGCAAGAGGCATTCTGCTCTATCTGGATATATGCCACAGGAAAGAGACTCCCAGACTAACTGCACCACTCACTCCTGTGAAGTCTCAGGAATGATCTGTGTCATCCCTTAAGAGGACTTGACAACTCACCTCTAAGATCTCCTCTAAAACTACATAAGATACCATTTCAGACATACAAAAAAACTGTGAAAATAGTTCAAAGAATACTTAGATGCTCTTAGACCATATTTCTCAAAGGCTAAAATATCACTCCCTTTTGCTTTATTCTTTTCTTACTCTTTCTCTCTCTCTCCCCCACACTCCCTGTATGTGTGTAAACTGTGTGAGAGCGAATTACAGATCTGATATCCCTTCACCCCTAGACATATTTTTTTCCCTAAAAACAAGACGTTCTGTAAGACTATTGTGGTACAACTATAAAAAAACAAGAAATAAGCATTGACCTCAATGCTGGTATTTACACTACAGGCTTTATAAAAACTTTACCAACTTCCCAGTGTCCTTTATTGCAAAAGAAAATCCAGGTTCATATTGCATTAATTTAGTCTCCCTGAATCTGGAACAGTTGCTCAGTCTGTGTTTCATGCCATGGACATGTTCTCAAATACAGTCCAGCTCTTCTGTAGATTATTTTTCAAGTTGGGATTGTTTTATGTTTCCTCATGATTAGATTATGCACCTTTGGCAGAAATGCCACAAAAAATTGATGTGTTCTCAGTGCCTCTCACATCAATAAGTGCACCAGGATGTCAATTTGCCTCCTTGCTGGTGATGTAAACTCTGCTGGCTCAGTTAAGACAACATCTTCCAGACTTCTCTATTGCAAAGTGACAACTTCCCCCAATAAGTGTTTTATGGGAAGAGACTCTGAGATTATTTCTGACATGACTCAAAGTTTTATGATCGGTTGATGTTCCTTGCCTAAATCAATTGTTATTATGATGGTTGCCACGTGGTGACTTTCTAATTCAATAATTTCTTCTCTATTAATTAATTGGCTTTCCACCATAGGGAAGAGTTTACTTTCTTTCTCCCTCATGCATTTACTTACATATATGGATGAGTGGATTCTTACTTTTAATGGGTTATATTTCTTGGCTATTATTTTGTTTTGGGGGGGTGGGTACTAGGGATTGAACTCAGGGAACACTGAGCCACATCCCCTGCCCTATTTTGTATTTTATTTAGAGACAGGGTCTCATGGAGTTGCTTAGTGCTCGCCATTGCTGAGGCTGGCTTTGTACTCGAAATCCTCCCACCTCAGCCTCCTGAGCTGCTGGGATTACAGGTGTGTGCCATTGTTCCCTGCTATTATTTGTATTTTGATGCTCAAATTGTCCTAGATTCTCTAAGACAATGTTTAATATTGTATGAGAAGAAAGGGTTGAGAAACATGCACTTGTAAACACACTAGATTATTTTTTGAGGTTGATGCTTAAATTATAAATCAAATATGGAACACTGCCTAAGATTCACCAAGGCAAGAGAGCCCACGGTTGAATGCTCAGTTCTCAGGGAAAAAAGGACTAAATACTTTTGCATTTTGTAGAGATAAAGCAACTATTTGAAGCGGGTGACTCTTGAGGACAGCTAAGTCCCTGAATCGCAGGCTCCTTTCTGACAGATGGCAGGTTTAGAGTTTCCTCTGTTTCACTTGGGTCTTATCTGAAGGTTATTTATTTATTTAACCTTTTCTGCAAGCTGAGTCTCATGCTACTCTTCCATTCTCAAATTTATTCTGACTATATCCGTTTGGTTTTATTTTTCCCTTCTGCTCCCCTTTCATACTCTCCTCCAACCAGCTCTCGCTGGGATGCTGAATGAATTATTTGAAAATAGTTTCTTCAGGCATGAAGAATGGCATTTAAGGGCTTGTTCATGAGGACATGGGACCCTCACTGGGTAGAAGGATCTAATGTAGTCTACCTAGTTGCAAATTGTATGTCCCTTGGGTTGGACAGAGTTAATAGAGTCATTCACTCTCTATCCTTACCCCTAAACTTCAGCTAAATCTCCATGTATATTGGTTTAGGCTGATAAGGAACTGTTTTCTTCTTAAACTGGGCTCCTTTAAGGAAATAATAGGATGCCTAAAAAAAAAAAAAAAAAAAAAAAAACAGCTTGAGAAAAATTATATAATCTCAAACTCCCTTCACACAAAACACTTATTACTTACAATGGGGAAGATTATCATTTTGCCACAGTCTAGCCATGCAAGGCTTAACATCTTCAAGCTGAGGCACAGGTCCTAGGGGTTTGGGGTAACCTGTATTTTCTGCACTCTCTGGACAGGCTGAAGAGGTGGGGCACACGAGATGCAGCAGCCTCCATTCCGCTCAGTCACCCTTGGAAATTCAGTTTCAGGACCTGGCATTACAGGAATCTGCCCAGTGTCCTTTGAGGAGGCCATGGAAGCCTGCAGTTTACTGGTGACATTTAGATGTCCCTCTGAAATGCTAATGAAGAGTTTATTTCAGAATTGCTTCCCAAGTTCTCAGACTGTTCATGCAGCCCTCCCTCTGAAGGCCAGAGACACAACTAAACAAATGGCTTCAAGTCCCCAGAAAGGAATTATTGCCTTAGTTGAAAGACTTCCAGGGAAAGCAATTCTAGTTCTTCTCCATGCCCCATTCTTCTCACTCAGTTCTCTGGCAGCCAAATCACTTTGTTTCATCTAGCCACCTCTCTCCAGCTGATTTTAACCTAATTTCCAGCTCATCGCCCTTCTCAAAGTAAGTGTCCATAAGTTCTCTCTCCTTTCATTTTATTCCTCCCCTCTCGGAGTCAGGGGGAAGGGGGGGGGGAGACAGGAGCGAAGGAGAACATGGAAGCTGACATGTTTCAAGGGCTAGTGCAATTTCCACACCCAGTCCCCTCACTCAGTCCTCACCAGAAGTGGGGTCACTCTGGAGAGTCTGAGGCCCACAGAAAATCAGTGGTTTGCCAGAGCTCCTCGGTTCAAGCTCCTACCCTCCCCGAGCTGCCTTGAGAAGCTGGAAGGATTGGCTTGGTCATGGGATCTCTGCATGACTTCCAGCACATCCCATCATTGCTCTGAACAGGTTTTCTCAACAACAAAATAGGGAGTGTGTGTGTGCGCACACACACACATGTATGCAGATAGATCCATATATATACGTGTGAGATACATGCACATATAAATCCTCATTTTATTGTTGAGAAACAGGTTCAGAGAAATTATATGACTTACTGATAGCCCTAAGAAAATCCTTTCTGGGAGAAATAAATGTGTGTGTGTGTGTGTGTGTGTGTATATATATATGATTTCATAACGGCTCTGTTCCCAACCCTTATGAAACTTAAATCTGATGATGTCATACCCCCAGTTTAAGAAACAAAACAAAACAAAACAAAATATATATATATATATATTTCTATATATACACACACATACATACATATACACACACATATATATATATATACGTACATACACCCATATATACATATATAATATGTCATATATAAGGTGGATAAATAGATACAGATAGGCATAGATTTAGATACAGATATAGACAGAGGTAATAGATACATCTCCTTATTCCCCCCAGAAAGGATCTGCAGAGTCTCCATTCTTTTCTCCCCACACCGTAACCAACCCACTCCAATTTGCTTTCCATCTCATCAGGCTAGGACACAGCTTTCACTGACACCATTGGTGACTTCCACGTCGCTAATTCCAAAGGATATTTACAATCCTCACTCCTTTTAAACTCTTAGGAGCATTTGACCCCTTTCCTTCTTAGAGTTCTCTCTCCACATGACTCTCCCCACCATTACCTCCTGACTCTCTTCTAGTATCCTGGCTGCTACTTCCCTCTCCCCTTTAGACCCTCTCCCCCCGCCCCCATCCAACAATAACATATTGGACTTCATTAAAAAAAATTCCTTTCTCATTTTGCATTCTCATGACAGGTGATCACTTCATTTCCCCATAAAAAGATGAGTGTAAATTTTTGTTGTAAGCCTATACCTTTTCTTCTATTGTCATATCTATATTTAAATCCAACTTGATTCATCTACCTACAAAAGCACCTTGAACTTGAAATTCCAAAGCCTCACCTCAGGCTTTTTCCTCCTAAAACAGTTCTTTCCCATTGTTTCCTATCTCAGTGGACAGCAATATCATGCATGCTAAAGGCACTGAGCTCTGTTCCCAGTCCTTATGAAACTTGAATCTGATGATGTCATACCCCCGCCCCCCGGCCGCCGTTTAAAATCTTGAGTAGCTTTCTTAATGAAACCCCAAATCCTAACACAGTCTGCTAGTCCTCCCCTCCTGACCTATCTGGCTCCTCAAGCCCCAGGATTCTTGTGACTCTGTCTCTGAACATTCTGTGTCTGCCTCCTTTCATGGACATTTTGTACATATTGTTCCTGGAGCCATGAACCCTCCCTTTCCTTTGCCTAGGTGACTTTTACCCCTGTGTTTTTCAGAGTTCATCTCAGTTGCTCCCTCCTCAAGGAAGCTTTTGTGATTTCCTGGACCTAGATGAATCCACCTGTCCTATGCTTTCATTGCATTAATTATAGTAGAAATTTTCTTAACCACCCTCCATGTAACTGATTTCCCAGATTCAGCAACTGTATCAATCACTTTAATTTTCCTGTTAAAAAAAAAAAACCTGAGATAACTTAAAAAGAAGAAAGGTTTGTTTTGCTCACAGTTTTGAAGGTTTCTGCCCAGGGGTGGTTGGTCCCATTGCTTTTGCCTGTGATGAGGCAACGCGTCATGGCAGGAGCACAAGTAAAACCACTCATCTCATGGCTGGGATGCAAAAAAGAGAGGAGGGGGAAGGAGTGAGATCCCCTTCAAGAGCACAGCCCCAATGACCTGACTTCTTCCTACTAGGCCCCACCTCCTAAAGGTCCCCCCACCCAATAGCACCATAGGCTGGGGACCACGCCTTCAACACTTGGGCCTTTGGGGAACATTTATGATCAAAAACTACAGCACCAACATTTTCCATCTCTCTCTGAAGCATCCTGACTGGTGCCCATGGGAGTCTCATTCACTGGCAGCCAGTACCAGTAGGCCACTCTTTTTTTTGGTACTGGTGATTGAACCCAGGGTGCTTAACCACTGAGCCACATTCCCAGCACTTCTTATGTTTTATTTAGAAACAGAGTCTTGCTAAGTTGCATAGGGCCTCACTAAATTGCTTTGAACCCACGATCCTCCTGCCTCAGCCTCCTAAGCCACTGGGATTGCAGGTGTGTGCCGCTGTGCCCAACTGGGGCACTCCTTAATACGGCTGCATGTTTCTGCTTATTCCTTGTTTTGCATTTATTTAGCAAGGGTCATTTGTATTTGTTCCCAAATCTATACATGCTGATTGTCCATATTATTACAGTGTGAATAATTCAATTAGACATTAGGTAAACCAATGAAATGTGATCACAAAAGGTCTTTATTTATGTAGAAATTGAATAATTTGAAAAGGTATCTCCTTGAAAACTGATTAAAACAACTGTGAAAGACTGGGGAGTGGATAATAAAACTACAGAAGAACTCTTCCATGAGATTTCTTTTCAAGTATTTCTTTAACTTCTCTCTCAGCTTTAGAGAATGAAAACAGGAAATCAAAGGTGATGCATGAAGGGTGTGGTTTGCATAAGAAAGATGACACCAAAAGTCACTGGCTCTGCATCAAAAGACTCATGTGGACACCACATTTATCTTTTCTATTACTATAAATATTTATGTTGTGTATCTTTTTTTGTGATTCCTTCTGTGGTGGATTGAAACCTTTGTAAAGGTAATGACAGTGCTTTATATCCATTAGCACTGGCCACAGAATGTATAGAAATGTTGTTCAAATGTACTGGAAATTTCAAGATGGTGACAGCACAGCCTTCAACGAAGAACAGGGTGTGTCTAGGCATAGTGTCCTGTAAGACTGCACAGGTCACACCCACGGAGCTGGCTTGGATTCCTATATCCTAGCATAGAACTTGGCAAATGGCAGGTGATTCTTTCACTCAATGGGTATTTATTGAGGGCCTTTACTGAACAGGGCTCTTTTCTAGATACCGGAA
Source organism: Marmota monax (assembly GCF_021218885.2). Taxonomy (NCBI): domain Eukaryota; kingdom Metazoa; phylum Chordata; class Mammalia; order Rodentia; family Sciuridae; genus Marmota; species Marmota monax. Next base: position 115,335 of record NW_026694818.1, read on the forward strand.
ATACAAAAGGGAACAAAAGAGACACAGATTCTGGCTCTTGTGAAACTTAATTTCTATTGGAGGTATTAGGAGTTGAGGAGACATATAATAAACAATAAATAAATAATACACATGGCACCTTAGATGGTGTCAAGTGCTATGGAGAAAAATATAATAAGAAAGAGTAATAAGAAGCAAGGGAATCAATACATATTTGTTAAACAAGTGCAATGAATTTCTAACCAAAATTGAAAGGAGAATAAAATAGGAAAATATAATTAGAAATGAAAAACAGGACCAGGAAAAATCAGAATATGAACAAAAATTAAAACCTGGGAAAAATAGAATAAATAATATCTGATGTCTAATTCTGGTTCTGAGCTTCCTTGTAGCCAAAGTAAAAGACAAAGTATTATCAATTAATAATTGTTATTATCAGAAAGGTCATATATATGTATATGTGTGAATATATATAGGTATGCATATGTACATCATATATACATATGTATATATATGTTTGTTATATACATACATATACACACATATAAGAGGTACTGATTTATCTTTGCTTCCTTACACTACCAAATGAGATTGAATCTGTAAAAATAACTTAAATAAACACAAGGTACTATGATCTATAAGGAGGTATTAGTATCAGAACTCTTTTACAGGATAAGAAAAAAATTTCATTGTAACCATTTTTATTCTTCTTGAGAGTGCTAAGCAAATTCATCTTTATAGGTAAAGAAATTTTCAAAGAGGCTAACAGCTTAAGTTGAAATCCAACAATCACTTCAACCCGCAAAAACTTTCATCCAGTCTGTACAAGTTCTGCCAATTTCCCTTCCTGACCCTTAGCCAAGTAAGGTGACAGGCAAGACATCCTGGGTATCTGTCCTCCCCTCCCACTCCACTCTAATCCAGACCAGAGCTGCCAGGACTTTTTCCTTCCAGTCTTTCCCCCAGGACCCTAAGAGTCTAGTAGGCTCACTCTCAGGGAGCCAGGTAGGTCTATCCTCAGAAACACGGACATGTCCTGTGCACAGACAGACAGACCAAAAGCCCAGGAAATGCTGGCTAAGACCACTGAGAAATGGCGACACTCCTATTTCCCCTCATTCTCTTCTTGCCTCCCCTCTTTGTTTCTCTTTCTCAGTCCAGTTCCACATCTCTTAGTCTTTCTCTCTGCTGTCTCTTTTCTTCACACCATTTACTTAGAAGAAGTTCCATTTATTCTGAGTCTCACAAAGATAGCTCAATAGGAGAGACTCCTGATCAGAGGAGGTGACCTGAACATGGACGAGGAGCCTCACCTCTTGCCTCCCGCTGGGACTGCTGACCAGTAGCTGCTCTCTCCCACACACTCACAAACCAAATAAAGACCAGTGTATCTCAGAGAGCCAGAGCCTGATGGGAAACAAGTGAGAAGGAGCAGCTACTCTAACAGATTGCCTTTTATCTACATGGGGTGGGGAGAAACCCCCAATGCTTTACTAGATAGGACTCTAAAAGGAGCTCAGAGAAGTTAATTTTGTAAATATCTTGAGCATTATTTTTTCCTTTTCTAAAATTTAAATGTATTTTTTTGGTGGCGGGGTACTGGGGATTGAACTCAGGGGCACTCAGCCACTGAGCCACATCCCCAGCCCTATTTTGTATTTTATTTACAGACAGGGTCTCACTGATCCTCCTGCCTCAGCCTCCTGAGCTGCTGGAGTTACTGGCACACACCACCATGCCTGTAATTTTAATGATGCATAGAAACATACAAATTATATAAATGAGTAAAGTGCCATATGAGGTTTTCATACATGTATGCATTGTGTAATGTTCATATCAGGGTAAACTTCTCAAATATTTTATCATGTCTTCATAGTGGAAACATTCAAAACCTTCCCTTCTAGGTTTTTGAAATGTACTGTACATTATTGTTACCAGGCATCATCCCAGTATGCAATTGGTGTGTGTGTGTGTGTGTGTGTGTGTGTGTGTGTGTGTAGGTACTGGGGACTGAATTAAGGATCTTGTACATACTAGGTAAGTACTCTGAGCTACACCCCTAACCCCTGAACTTCTTTTTATTTCGGGGTGGAGATTGAGCCCAGGGATACTTGCCACTGAACCACATCCCTGTCCTTTTTTAACTTTTTGAGTCAGGGTGACACTAAGTTGCTTAGGGCCTCATTAAATTGCTGAGGCTGACCTCAAATTTTTGATCCTCCTCCTCAGCCTCCCAAGTCGCTGGAGTCACAGGCATGCACCTCTATGCCTGAGTGAACTTCTTAATAAATATTATTTTAAACAGACAGTATACAAGTTCCATCAGCCTCTTATTTAAGGCTCTTCTGTTACAAACATTAACTACTGGAAACCAGGTACAGCCAAAGAAAGTAAAATCTGAGCATTTCCAAAAAAGACACTGCCAGACTATAAATCTAGTAAATGATGTAAATTGCCCCGTAAAATGAGAAGAGAAAACTCACCCCACCTACCCCTGCTTCTGGCAGTGATGATTGACAGGAGCCCCCTCACCAACACCTGCTTAGGTATCACAGACTCCATTAATGAGAGAAGGGCTTGCTGCTGGGCTTCTGACTCAGGCCTCATGCTAGGAAATAGAACTGTTTACTCAGACTTGAGTCTGGGCCAAGCTCCAGATGCACAATGGCTGTTTGAAGCACACCTTAAATGTGGTCTCTGAAACACTGAGCATCGGCCTGTGTGGTCTGGTCTCTTTCTTCCTTTTTCTCCATTGTGGGGTAACGAAACTGCTCTTCACTGACTAGCATCACGTCCATGGGAATGAGGCAAGGATCGGGGGGCCAGCCCCCTCATACCCGCACCTCATGTGATCTCGTATCTGATCAGTCATAAAGAATTTCCTCCTCCCACTCTCTCCTCTCTCTGGGAGCTGGTGTCCTCTACACTTCCCACCTCCCTGGACATGACCTTGACCTCATTTCCTCTTTTGGAAACCATGGCGTTTTACTCAGGTTCTTTGAACCTGCAGGAGACTGCACTGCACTGATGATCTGCTCCCTGGGACTTCAAGACACGTGCCCCTCACCCCACCCCTCCAGTAGTCTACAATGGCTGATTGATGATAAATGCTGAGGTTTGTTTCTACCTTGGGATGTTTCTCTTCTCAGTCATCTCACTTTTTACTAGTCCCTCTCCTTCATTCGTCTCCAGACTTTGTCCACTTTGCCCCACATCTCTTCTTCTTCTATTTCTGTCACCCTTGCCCTAGACTAAGTCTTCATTACTGCCCACCTTAATTATTACAGTGGCCTACTAACCTTTCTCTGCTATATGGCTCATTTTTCTAATCTATGCTCACCCCTATCAACAGAGTTATCATTCTTCTTTTCTAATACAGGTCTAACACTTATGGGGATTACATGCAAAAATGCATTTAACACACCTAGCCTACTGAACCTCCTCATATAGTCTGACTAACCTTAAATGTGCTCAGAGCATTCACTCAGAGCTTCTCACTGAGCAAAATCATCTAACACAAAGCCTGTTTTATAATCAAGCATGGAGTGTCTCATATAATTTATTGAATATCTGTGTCCAAAAAACATTGTCAACACAGTACACTGTAGAAATGAAAGTTACTGTTGACTACTGTGATCTCGTGGCTGACGGGGGCGCTGCTGACCGGGGTGCTGCTATTGGCTGCTGCTGCCCAAAATCTCAAAAGAGCATCATGCTGCATATCGCTACCCTGGGAAAAGAATTGGATTCCAAATATGGTCTCTACTGCAGTGTGGAAACATCTTTATAAAGTGGAAAGATCAGAAGTCAAATTGTCACAAGTTTGGGGACCATCTGTATAATATTTAGAACTACAACTTTTCCTCTGAGTGAGTCTCTCTTGACCTCAATATGATGGCATTGGGTACAGATCGTTCTTCATTGGTGGGGACAAGCTGTCTTAGGCATTGCAGGATGGCAGTATCTCTCACCTCTACCTGCTACATGCTGGTGGCTCTTGTCCCAGCTGTGACATTTCAAAATGCCTCAAGACACTGCCTAGTGTTCCCCGGAGGAGGAAAAGTACCTGAGTTGAGAACCATGGATCTCAGTACTTTATATTCTTCAAATTTTATTGAATAGGATTTAAAATTTTGTTCTAAGTAAATTTTTTTGTTTCTTTTATGATTTCTTTGACCACAAGTTAATTAGGAATGTTTTAAATTCTAAACATAATGTTTTTTGAGGGGTATGGGGTACCAGGGATTGAACTCAGAGGCACTTGACCGCTGAACCACATCCCCAGCCCTATTTTGTATTTGATTTAGAGACAGGGCCTCACTGAGTTGCTTAGCACCTTGCTTTTGGTGAGGCTGGCTTTGAATTCTCAATCCTCCTGCCTTAGCCTCCACTGCCCCAGGCTAATGTTTCACTTTTTTAAGGTTACCATTTTGCTATTAATTTACAGCTTAATTAGATTTTGGTCAGAAAAGGTGGGCTGTATGATATTTATATTTTGGAATTTGATGATATTTGCTTTTGGCCTTATTATCTTGCTAAGTTCTATTTTTGTTTTCGTTTTCCGTCTGGGGCCTTGCACATGTTATGCAAGGGCTATATGGGGCTATATCCCCAATTCTTTAAAAAAATTTTTTTTAAGATAGGATCTGGCTAAATTGCTTAGGCTGCCTCAAACATGCAATCCTCCTGCCTCAGCCACCCAAGTAGCAAGAATTACAGCCCTGAGCCACCACACCCGCATGTTCCCTGTCAATTTTTGTAACTTTTTATGTAATTTTAAAAAAGTATCATCTTCAGTTATTGGGTAAAAAAGTCTATATTTGTCTATTCAATGGACCATGTTAATCATAACAATTTCCAAAAAGGTGTGCTTTGATTCTTTGATTCTTCTGTACAGATTCATTCATTCTTCTTGCAATTCAGTCACCTTTTGCTTTATATAGTTTGAGGGTCTAGAATAGATACAATACAAATTTGGATGTTATGTCTCTGATAAACTGTTTCTTTTATTGCTAGACAATAACCATCTTTTTTTCCTTAAGGCCATTTATTCTGCTACAGTTATAGTCACAGTTTTGTTTTGCTAAGTGTTTTCCTGGTATGTCTCTCTATCTTTTTAATTGTAACATTGTGATGTATTCCTCTGTTTTGGATACATATTTTTAAGACATCTTAGGCAAGTTTTGTTTCTTTTTTTTTTTTAAGACTGAACCTTACAATCGCCTTTTAAATAATGAATCTTCGTTTACTTAAATTTATTATGTTTCCTGATCTATGTGGATTTATTTCCACCATTTCTTTTTTACTATTTTGCTCAGCTTGTTAACGCTTTTTTCTTTCTCCTTTCCTATCTTCTTTTAGATTGGTCAAGTTTTATTTCTCTGATTCCCAATACTAATTTAGAAATTATGTCCTCCATTTCTACTTTTTTAGTGGTTAACCTTGGTCTTTGTCAGGCTCACTTGACCTAATGTCTAAAGCTAATATTGGTACTCCCTTTGCGAGTAATAGAAGAAATTTAGACATTTTTAAACTTATTTCACATGTGATTGCCATTGAGCATTTTAGATGATTTCACCTTTTTTTTTTTTTTTTACTATCATCATCATTATTTTTTTTTTTTTTGAGCAGGTACTTAATTGGCAGGGGAAAGGGGGCTTTACCTACTGCTTATCAGTTTCTTTGTTTAGTATAATTCTTGCTTCTGACTTCCCTCTGGTTTCAATTTCTTTCTTTCATAAGATACATATTCTCAGAATCTTTTCCACAAAGTTCCCTGAGTTTCAAATTCTCTTGTTCATTTATTTTAAATATCTTTATTTCACCTTATTTTTAAAAATGATATTTAAGGAAGGTAAAGATGAAATCTCAGTTATTTTCACTCAGCACACAATAATTTTATTTCATGCACTGGATCTCTGCTTTCCATCATTGCCTCTCAGAAGTCACTATCAGTATAATTTTTGTTTCTTTGTGGAAGTCCACATTTCTCTCTGGGTGCTTTTAAGATCTATTTATGTTTGGTTTTTAAAAGTTTTTTCTATGATGTTATTTAGTACCGATTTCATTTTGTTTATTTAGGACTCATTTCCTGCCTCTGAAGATTCATTTCTTTTGTAGGTTCTGGAAAATTCTTAGCCATTTTTTCTTTGGTTCTTTCCTCTCCTCGTTCTCTTAATGTTCTTCTTCTGATATTCCTATTAGTCATATATTTGCCCTCATTCTATCCTCCATGACTCTTAATCTTGTTTTTATATTTTCTATCTTTTTATGTCTCTGTGCTGTTCTTGATAGTTTTCTCAAATCCATCAGTTCTCAAACTCTCACTTTGGTTATGTCTAGTCAACATCCATTACTGTATGACTGTTTTTCTAAATTGTATTTGTTTCATCAAATCTATCTGGTTTTTTTTTTTTCATAGTGTCTTACGATTTTTTTATAGTTTGTATTTTTTTGTTTATGACTTTTTTATACTTTTTTTGGGGGGGTGAGTATTGGGAATTGAACGCAGGGGCACTCAACCACTGAGTGTCATCCCCAGCTCTATTTTGTGTTTTATTTAGAGACAGGGTCTCACTGAGTTGCTTAGCATCTCGATTTTTTTTTTTTTTTTTTTTTTGCTAAGGCTGGCTTTGAACTTATGATCCTCCTGCCTCAGCCTCCTGAGCCACTGGGATTATTGGGCATGTGCCACCTCTCCCAGCAACATTTTTTGAAAAATAATAACTCCAACAACTCTATTTTTCTGAAGATTCTGCACCTATTGTTTGTTGTATCTACTGATGTTTGCTTATGGTGGGTTGTGACACTATAACTTAAGAACTGAGATTCATGCCTGGTGCTGTAGTGCACACACCTGCAATCCTAGTGACTCAGGAGGCTGAGGCAGGGGGAACAAAAGTTCAAATTCCACCTGGGAAACTTAGCAAGACCAGCTCAAAAAAATAAATAAGGGCTGGGGCTGTAATTCAGTGGCATAGCATGCTCAAAACCCTGGGATCCACATCCAGTGTAGGAAAAAGAAAAGAACAAGAGGAAGCCGAAGAGACAAGAATTGAAACTGCATTACCTTGGTCAAGGGCATCCTGAAGGAACTGCATTGAGTTTGTTTCTGGCCAGGGCCATTTCATGGACGATTCTCCCTGGGGTGCCAGCAGTGTTACCCACCAAAGTTGAAGGCTTCAGTTTCAATTCTCTGCCTAGCAAAGACCCAAGGTCTCATATCCAATATTCCAGGGGACCTAAAAATCTCAGTCTAGAGCCAACTGTGTGGCTCAGTGGTAGAGCACTTGCCTCACCAGGGTAAGGCGCTAGGTTTGACTCTCAGAACCTCAAACAAACAACTCAGCTTAAATTTTTAAAAGGAGAGATCCTAAAACCCTAAAACCTGCACCCTTTTTGACTTGCCCCAATAGAGTCAGCTCACAACTTCTCACTCCTGCTCATTACCCCACTGCAGGATCATATTATTTATTTTGTGTGTGTGTGTGTGTGTGTGTGTGTGTGTGAGTTCAGCTTTGCAGTTTGGAAATTATTTTCTGTAGTTGGAGTTTTGAAATAGTAGAGTTTTCATGTCATCTAAGCTGCCATATTGTAGGAACTGGGGACCCTCACCACAGACATCAATGGTCAAAATAATTTGGTTATTTTGATTATTCCTTCTTACCTGAACATCCAAAATCAAACTCTTTGGCATGGCCTATTGAAAACAGTCTGGGTGGAGCTGGAGGTGTAGCTCAGTGGCAAAGCATTTACCTAGCATTTGAGCCCCAGGACTGTCGCCCCACCCCCCACAGTGCAAAAAAAAAAAAGCATTCTGTCTGATACCTGGTTTCCTCTTCTGCATACCTACATTCTAGACACACAGCCTGTGGCTTGTGGTTCTACAAACTTCCATATATCTATAGCTGTCAGATTTAGGTTATGCCATGCCCTTCTCCTAAAGGGTCTTTCTTTATTTCCACAAACTTCTATTCTCTGGCCAAAGTAAACTTCAAATATTGGCTCCTCTGTAAAACTCTCTCCAACTTCCCAAAACATAATTAATCAAGTCCTTTCCTCTGCTCCCAACCTCTTTAAACAGAGCTTCCTTATAAGACTTATTGCATTGAATGAAGTCTTTGTTATTATGCTCTAACTTGATCTTTTTGAGGGCCCAGGCAAGGTTTTATCCATCATCCTCAGCACTTAGCACAATATCTGGCAGATAGTAGATAGTCATGAATGCTATAAAAATTTTTGGGAATCATGAGGCTATTCAACTCTTTCCCAGAGAGATACAGCTCAAGATTATAACCCTTTGCACATTATAAGTAGTCTTATTGTTCAAAATTTTCACATAGCTGCTAATAGGCAGTGGTGTCAGGTGAGATACAATCAGAGCAAGAAGCCTTAATGTCTGTAATTTTTATTAGATCTTATTCCTGATTCAACATTAAATTCTACTTCTATATCTGACTGACTCGGCATTTATAATGCAGGACAGACGGCACAGCTACAAGACATAAAGAAAACTATACCAAACACAACTGGATTGCCTTATTCGTTGTTACAATCTCCATAGCACGGTGACTGTGTGGGAACCAGTGCTCAACGGACATGCGGACGTACATGGCTCCACCCCTGGACTCAGAGCTTAGATTGATTGATTGATTGATTGATAAACAAATGACTGGGGGGAAAAAAACTTAACTAGGAAGAGAATGGATGCTAGAGAAAATTTCAGTTTTAGAGCTGGAAAGAAGGAAACAAAGATGTCATTTTAGATGAAGAGGAAAAAAATTAATTTTCATAAATCTTTTACATTTTGTCTCATTCATGAATGCTCTCCTAATTTGTTTAGTCCATCCACCTACCCATCCATCTACCCACCCACCCCTCATCTATACATTCACTTATTGTTCAGTCAAAAAAATCTTTCCCAACCATCTGCTATGAGCCAAGCACTGTACTTTGCATTTGAGAATTTCAGGGGTTTTTTTTTGTTTTGTTTTGTTTTTTTTTTTTAAGAAAAGGTTTTTGAATCTCTAACTGTAAGATGTTCTGGGAGTTGGTGTTTCTCAAAATTTTCATTCTGGGCTGAACTGGTGACATACACATGTTATCCCAGCGAATTGGGAAGCTGAGGCAGGAAGATTGCAAGCTCAAAGCAAGCCTCAGCAACTTAGAAAGGCCCTAAGCAACTTAACAAGATGCTGTGTCAAAATAAAAATCGGCTGGAGATGTGGCTCAGGGTTAACCACTCCTGGGTTCAACTCCCAGTACCAAAAAGAAATATTATTCTGTGATTCATTTATTCATTCTTTCAGCAAATATCTTTGAGAACATCCTCTCTGCTAAACACAATGTGAAGAACCCAGAAGTCATCACTTCTTTTATATATTCATTCATTCAATAAACCATTCTTGAGCACTTATGAAGTTCCAGGCATAGATAGGTTTTCTGTTTTCAGAGCTTAAAGTGATAAAAGTGGTAGGGTTTAGGCAATAGACAAATCAGCAAATAAATAAATGAATTTAGATAATAATGAGGCCAAAATAAACAAAATAGGGAGACACAGAGAGTCTTTACCCTCAAAGAGCCTGAGATTGCTGTCACCAGATGATCCGAGTGTCTGCTGCTTACCTGGGGTCTTTTGACATGTGTGTGACCTGGCCTGAGGGCAAGAAGAGGGGTCCTGGAGAAAACAGAGCCAGAAGGACAAACCCCACATGGAACGCCTCTCTGGGCCTGAGTGGCATATCAACAGGACAGAGTTCCTTGCCCTGGGCCAGGCTGACCTGCCTGAGCTATCTTCTGGAAGGGCAAATGTCTGCCTTCCAGCCACTCAGATGAAACCCCAAGCCTGTTTCCTTGGGTGGGAACTTTGACTCATTGCTGACCTGGTTTTGAACTAGTGACCTAGAGGTGAATGACTCCATATCTCATTACTAATTCCTCACAGCCAGTCGTAAGCTGGAGGATTTGGTGAGGAGGAGGTCAGAGTCCAGCCAGAAGCCTTGAAACCTTCAGGAGCATTCACCCCAGCTTCAGCACGGCCATCTGGCCTGCTGCCATCCCCTCATCCCTTAGCCCAGCCTTGCTGAATAGGTTTTGGAGGAGGCCAAGGTCACCCTGGGGCTGACCTCCACAGATGGATTTAGCCGAGACCCCAGCTGTGGTTCAGCTTGGACATAAATGCTCAGCACCCTCACACACTCCTCCCTCAGAATGAACTTAAGTAAAATGAGACCCAGATCTCAACCAGGTGGGAACTGTCAGACTCCCATTTGATGTTCCCTTCTTTCTACACATTTCCTTCTGGACCCCAGCTTTCCAGTCTTGCTGGTGTTCCAGGCACTCTTGCCCCTCAGGAGACGGTCACCATGTCTCTGAGGCTACTGCTCAGGGAAGGTGATTTCCATTCAGGCAGCAGAACAAACACTGATGAGAAAACACCATTTAGCAACATGACAGGGGCTCAGTTATCCTCTCCCTTCCCGCCCGTAAAGCTCAGAAAGTGCCTACCCCCTTGGTCCACTGGGCCAAGACTCATCTCCCACAGGGGAAGCGCAAGTTGTTGAGGAGGACTGGCCTTTGTGAGCACCAGACTCTTCAGAGGAACCAGGCTAGGGCTGGTGGAGGGTGTGTGGGGAAGTGGTCAGGACATGGAATGCACTGAATTCTTTCTCTAGTGGGCACAATAGCTCTGTGCCTCATATTGCCACGGTACATGTGGACACAAGAGATGTTCTTTTTGGAGGGGCTTATGAAACAGGGAAGTGGAAGTGCTACAACTTTTCTTAAAACTGGCCTTAACCATTGAGTGTATTGGCACCTTGAGTATATTTTTCTAAGAGTATATATAGCATTGCATTGAAATATTCTCTTCACACATCCATTTCTTCCAGTAGACTCTGAACTCCTCAAAGACAAGAGCTCTTTCTTATTCACTTTTGTACTGTCATTGATAGCTAAGTAAATGATGAAGGTATCTATGCAGATAGCCCAGAGAGTAAATTTCAAATTTTATTCCATGTCTCTTTGTATTTATTACAGTTTATGTCAGATCTAAAAAGATCAATATAGGGAAAAAATCTGGTATAAAATCTATCAAAATCAAAATTTACTGAAAAGACACGGTGTTGATCAGCTTTCTATCACTGTGACAAAATAGCTGAGATTTGTTTTGGCTCATGTATTTAGAGGTTTTAGACCACAGTTGGCTGATTCCATTGCTTTTAGGCCAGTTGAAAGGCTGAGCATAATGGTGGGGAGCACATGTTGCAGCAAAACTGCTCAGTTCTTGGAGACTGAGAAGCAGAGTGAGTTTATTTTTAAAACAATGCCCCTCCCCAAACCTATGAAGCTATAAGTCCATAAGTGGATTAATCTATTCATAAGGTCAGAGACCTTCTGAACTAATCACCACCCAGAAGCCCCATACCAAGTCTTCAATACATGTACTTTTCAGGGATGTTTCAGATTTAAACTATAACAGACACATATTAGAGAGCGATATTCTGCTTCACAATATGTTAATTTAGGATAATGAACTTTGGACTGGGTGTTGCTCAGTGGTACAACATACACTCAGCTAGAAAGCTAAGTGTTCAATCTCCAGCACCAAAAATAAAATAACATAAGCCAGGTATGATGGTGCATACCTGTAATCCTGGCAACTCGAGAGGCTGAGGCAAGAGGATTGCAAGTTCAAGGCCAGCCTCGGAAACTTAACAAGATCCTATCCCAAAATAAAACAAAAAGGGTGGACATGTAGCTTAGTGGTGTAGCTCCCCCAGTTTTAATCCCCAGGACCAAAAATAAATGAATAAGTTAATAAATAATAAAATGAATAAAATGGTGAGCCTCAAAACTGGATCTGATCCAGAGTTAATATAAAATCAGCTTGCCCCCAGTCTCTAACTAGAATACTCAGGTTACAGGTAAGCAAAAATGAGTATCATGAAAAATCAGTTGGCAATGCATTTCTTATGATCACAAAGCATGAAGTCTTGGCTCTGATATGCCAAGAGATTGGCTGCTGCCTAGGAGCTCCTTGTGCACCATCCTCGGATACATTCTCAGACTTCACCAAACCCAGACAGTCAAGAAACCGTGGAAGGACATTTTGCTCTGTATCACATAGCTAGTATTGGAGCATGGATCTTGTAGGGGAACAACTTACTCAAACTTTGTCCCAGTCCCAGTTTCCCTTCTTTAGTTCATATTAGAGAAATCACATTCTGAGTTTTCTTCTAAACATAGAAATTCTTGCTATTCCAAGAGAGAGAACAAAAAGCCACCATGGAAAATGAAGGATCTACTGGGGCTCATTTACCTCTCTCTCTCTGTGATACCCTCTCTTCTCATCTCTCACCAGCTCTTTTTCACAAAATTCAGCTAAATATACTAAATCAATTTCTGCAATTCACCTCCACACTCAGCATACAGTCCAATCATCTCATACCACTTCTCCTTCTCTGTGACCTTAAGCAAGGCACTATGCAGTCCCTCTTTTGGCCTCTTCATCTTGAGAGTGCAAGCAACTAGATGCTTTCAGAGTTCCCCTCCAGCTTGGGGTATATTTATTCGCCATAGTATTCCTGCTTCCTGGCGCAAAGAGAGAGCTTCATAAACGTTGAATTTGGTGAAAGAATCCAGTAATATAATGAATGTTCCCATCACCTGGTTCTGGAGAGGAAGAAGGGACTTAGCTTTAAGTGTTGACTGTGACATTAGCCTGTTGGGTGAACTTGATAAATTGCTTCCTCTCTCTAAGGCCAGAAAGAGCATGAGATTAACCCAAGGTTATGGGTGGAGTTAGAGCAGACCTACAACTAGAACACGGGTCTTCTGATTTCCACCACTTAGAAATCAGGTCTTCTTTAAGGTGAGTGGGGAACATCATGGTGCTTTCAATATTACTTTTCTAATTCAACTCTGGTTGTAGAACAACAACCACAAACTCGAGAACCAACATGTGCCTTCAAGACAGGGGGCCTCCTGGGGGCCTCTAACCAACAATTTCTCCTTATCTGCCAAGTGGAGATAAGCAACCACTAAGTGGGCTGGGTGATGTGGGTTCTTCCGTGAGCCCTTCTCAGCCAGGGTTTGCTATTTCCTCCTAGAGACAACTTATGTCTGAGCTGGTGACAAAACTTCTGCTTCTATTACCTCCCAAGTGTGGGTGCCAGAAAAGGACTTGAAAGTAAGAGCTTAAATCAGAACAATTTCCTTTGATTTGAACTTCCTATGAGTTTCTATAACGGGCAGTAATGGCCATGGTCCCCATGGCCAGCTGTCTGCTGGAGGCCATCTGAGCTGCAGTGGGTATGATAGAGCATCCTCCCAGCTCCTCCTGAAAGCTACCTTTGGCTTCTCCCATTATGCTGCAGGAATGTCCATCTAAGTCTTCTCCTAGCCCAGGAATTCAGGAGTAAGTTGGAACCAGATCCCAGAGGTCTTCATTGTCAGAGGGGCCATCCTGTTCGCTATGCCAAGGCAGGGGTTTTGGCATCAGACAGATCTGGATTTTTCTCCCAGCTTTGCCACTCACTAGCCATGCAACTCTGGGTGAGCTGCTTAATTCTCTCTGTGCTTCGGTTTATGCATATGTCAAGTGAACATAATAACAGCTACCTAATGAGATTGTTTTGCGGATTAAGAATATAATATTTCTAAAACACCTAATCCAGTGACTGAAATACAATATATGCTAAACAAACACTAGCAAAGTAATTTCTTCTCAGGAGATTGCTCCTAGTGTGGGAAAGGGAGTGGGTAGAAGAGGAAAAAATGAGTTGGGTTATGGATTCCCTGCTTCAGCTAAGGCAAAGGCTATGTTAGTATTGCACTTGTCTATTCCATTTCTAAGGAAAATCCAAACCCTCTGCCCTAGTCCCACATTTGGTAGATGAAGAAGCAGATAGACTCAGGGACCTTATCAATGGCATGTGACTGGTGCAAGATGGTGCTGGGGGTGGAATGCTGTAGTATGTATGGGCTTGAGTTTGCAGCTCTGTTGCTGGGTTAGGTGTCTGATCCACCACCACTTAGCTTTCTCATTTTGAGCTGGTGACTTAGCCTCTTTGTTCCTCAACTTCCTCATATTTAAAATAAGTGGTAACAGCAGTGCCTACTTATGAGAGGTTTTGTAAAGATTAAATTATGTATCTAAAGTGCTCAGAGTGATACATGGTAAGTGTTCATTAAGCATTAGTAATGGGTTTTTTTTGGTACTGAGAATTGAACTGAGGGGTGCTCTATCACTGAGTTACATCACCAAACCTTTTTATTTCTTATTTTGAAACTGGGTTTCACTAAGTCACTAAGGCTGGCCTTGAACTTGTAATTCTCCTGCCTCTGCCTCCCTAGCAGCTGGGATTACAGGCCACACCAAGCTAGCCCTATAGATTATTATTAGAATATTCAATTGACTTCATAGTCTAATAAAAATCTGTTTTTGAGTAGGATGTTGACTTATTATGTGCATTATTCTCCACTGACAATCAGGCTGCTTGAGGAGGTGACAAGCACACCAGTCGGCTGTGACCAACACTGATGCAGGATGAGCACCACTACTCTCCGCCGTCCCTGAAGCCCTCCAGCTTGGCCAGAAACCTTGCTGAGAGAGTGAGTGGGGGATATGTTTAGTTAAATGAAGGGGAAAGCCCACTGAGGGTCAAAAAGACTAGAAAGAATAGAGGCTCTGTTCTAAGCAATTTCTTCCTCAACAGCTATCAGCCTTGTGGAGCTGGGCGTTGGGACTGTTTGGGTGCCATTTTTGGCCACTAGAGGTCAGTGGAATGTTTACTATGCTCAGAGTGTGGGTCCCTTAAGAAAAATTCTGTCCATAGACACCAGCCCCAGTACTGCCCTCCCCGCCAGCAGCCCTTAGTGTATCTGGGCTTAGTGGTTTTTCTAGGAGTCTGAGTCCTCCACACTCTTTTACTTGTCCCTTCTATGAGCAGGTAGCATTTGCAAGGCCAGCCTCTGGGCCAATGATGGAGAGAGAATACGGTATTGTTAGGGAACAATTTTTGTGGGAACAAAAATTGTGTGAATGGTGGGAACACAAGGTTAAGAGAGTAATTCTATAAAATGGGCCCACTATGCCGACCCCCACATGCATTCTGGGAGCTAAGGATAGTTCCTCCTAACCATAAAATCTGTAAGCATGTATGGTTAAGAATCCAATTAGAACCAGTCAGCATGCGCCAAGGTGACCTAGAGTTGTTGCCATGATAGTGGGGACTTGAAAGTCTGATGTCACCCTGCTGTCAGTCAAAAGTCAAGTGGTAGATCTGGGTGGGACTTTCTGGAAACTTCTCTGGGATCCTCAGTAAAACTGGAGTGCTAGGAAGGCACATTGTGCCTCTCCTCTTTGAGAGGACCCACACTCTCCCTTGAGAGTGTCCCCTTTTCCTTTCCCCTATCCCTTCAATAAACTCATTCCTATTACTCCGAGCAACATTTCTGAACTCTTCTGACTTGATTGCAAGAATTGGGGTTTCAAGAGGGTGTCTTCAGGGTGCCTCAGTTTCTTGGTAGTTCCCAGCTTCTTAACAGTACATCACGAGCCATCCATTTTCCTTCCATTCCTAAGGACAATGAACCCAAACTTTCAAAACTGTCGGTGATGCCTATTTTCTAACAAATAGAGCTCAGCTCTTCAAGTTCTACTGACTTCCAGTCTCCCATCCTCAAAATCAAGGTTTTGGGTTTCTCCTCCCTCTCTTGCTCCATTATATATGGAGCTGTAAGACTCCTGCTCATTTTTCAAGGCCTGAGTCAAACACTATAACTGAAAGGGTTTTCTTCCATTACCAGGAATTCTATCTTGCGTTAGTTGTCCCTCTTATGTACTGCTGTGTCTGACAATTGCTCTTGACATCTTCGCTCATCCACTACACTGTGAGTTCCTTGCGGGTATAGGTGATGCATTATTCATGTTTTTGCATCCCACAGTTCCTGGCCCGAATGTGATGTTAATAACCACATACTTACTGAATGAACATGAGAGCGAGTGAGAGAGCATGGCTATTATTCAAATGCACAACATATTTTTCATTACAGACAACTGAGCTCACTAGCCCAAAATGGTAAGCGGAAACCTCTGAGCAAAGAGAAAGAGATCAGCATGGTTCCTATTGGCGGTCAACTCCAGCCTCCGCCTCTTGGCTAGCTGTGCCTCAGTTTCCCTTGCTATTGATGCTTGCCCATGACCATATTGTCTTCCTCTTCCTGGACATGTAGATTTCATTTTATAGCCTCTCTTGCAATAAGTGATCATCATGTGACTAAATGACCTTGGAGAAATTTAAAGGTCAGCAATTCTTTTCCCCCCTCACTGTTGGCAGAACATTTGAATCTTAGAACTTTAAAGCTTTGCCCCAAGTTGCATTTCAGTTATAATGAACTAAGGACCAGAGACATGAGGCAACACATGAAGGTCACACAGCTACCTAGTAGCAAAGACAAGACTGGGATGTTGGTCTTCATCCTGGGATCTCTATCAGGTTCCAAAAGCTGCCCTAGAGTGAGCAGGACCAGTTCCTGAGAGATCAGTCCATTCATTACTGCTTTTCACTGTTATTCTCTATTTCTGCCTTGCAGTTAAAATAATCTAGGTGATTGAACAACTACTGAAAAAAATGCTAAATAAAGATGTTAAGTCTATTGTAATAAAATAAAAGCTTGATAGGCCTGGGACATTAGGATTGAAAGCTAAGGATCCAAGCATTAAATGTCAAACCCAGCCAGGTATGGTGGCATACACCTGTAATCCCAGCGGCTCAGGAGACTAAGGCAGGAGGATCACAATTTTGAGGCCAGCATGAGCAATTTAGCAAGCCCCTAAGCAATTTAGTGAGAGCTTGTCTCAAAATAAAAAATAAAAAGAGCTGGGTATGTGACTCAGTGGTTAAGTGCCCCTGGGTTCAATCCCTGGTACCCTCTCCCCCGCCCACAAAAAAAGAATTTAAACCAAGAATCCAATAGTAAATATTAAGAAAAATAATAAGCAGGAATTAGGGCTGGAATACATAAGAAGTTTGGAGGAGCAGAAGGGAAGATAACTAAAGGAAAATGGCTCCTAAAAATGTTCTTTGATTCAATGTGATCCGGCCCCTGGGCCTAAGCGCCATAATGTGAATGGAAGTATTTTGTTTTGTTTTGTTTTCAGATAGATACATTTAATTTTAAACATTAAAACATTACACAATGTACACATATATGGAAACATTCCATGATAATCTACTAATACATACAACTTTATATTTTTATGTGTCAGAGTTTTTTATTGGTACACTATATTACATAGAATGGTGGAATTTGCTATGCTACATCTGTTCATGCATGTAACATAATTTAATCAGTCTCGTTCCCCAGGACCTTCCCTTCTTCTCCCTTCCCTCCTCCTAATTTTCTTTGCCCTACTTCTGTTATCCCTTCTATTATTTTTTTAAAGTTAGTGCATTATAATATATACATATACACTTATTTTATATACATAAATATACATATTATATATATGCACGCACACACACACACACGCACACACACACGCAGGGTTCACTGTGGTACGTGAACATAGTTTAACTTGGTAGATTCCACTCCCCAGTTCTTCCCCATGCCCTGCCTTCCTCCCTCTCCATCCTCCTTGGTCTCCCCAGAGGGGTTTTGATCATTGCTACAAGCACACGTGGCTTTACGCTGTGCTTCTCACAGACTGACAGTACACAACTTACAGTAGACAGATCAACAGGGACAAAGACAGGAAAAAAATTCCAAGAAAACTCGTGGATCTCAGAACAGAAATCAGAAAGACAAGTCCTGATTAGTGTTTGCATCCTTACAGACGACTGAAGGACGTGAGTGTTTAGAAGGTCAGGGTGAGTGCTGAGAGATCGGGCATCTCAGGTATGTTCCCAAATCATCCCCTTCAGGAAGTCTTCCCTGGGTCTCCCCCACTCCCCCTTTTCTCTCTGAAAGTTTAGCAACTTAATCTACAGACATATTTCCAATGATAGTATCGCCTACCAAGCCCTGTCTGAGCAGGGTAGGAATGAGTGTGAGTTCTTTTCCTGTCTCTACTGAATATCAGGCAGAGCAAATGTAAAATATTCATTTTCACCTAATTCTGGGCTGCTTTGCAGGTAGCAGTAACCCTACCTTTTTTATTTTTATTTTGGTGATACTGGGGATTGAATCCAGGGACACTGGACCACTGAGCTACATTCCCGCTGCTTTTTATTTTGTTTTGAAACAGGGTCAAGCTGATTGCCAAGACTGGCCTCAAACTTGTGATCCTCCTGCCTCAGCCTCAAGAATCACTGGGATTACGAGCAGGTGCCTCAGGACTGGCATCCTTCACATTTTCTAAAGGCATTTTAAATTGTCTTAATTGAACCTCACAACAAACCCTTTAAGGCAGATGGTATTATCATCACATCTTACATACAAGAAAACTGAGGCTCAGAAAGGTTAAGTAACTTGCTCAAGGTCATTCCATCAGTAAATGGTAGACCTGGGATCTGAGCCCAAAGGGTCAGACTACAGAAAGCATGCCCTTCACACTGTGTAGTACCATCTTTCCAGGTGTGGGTACACATGTGTGGGGGCCAAAGATCCAGGGAGTACTTTCTTGCAACCCCCTGGAAGACTTGGAGGGAGAATTTCACACTTAAGAAGTGTATTGCATAGAAAAAGAAAAAAATCCCTGGAATAGTAGATTTCAGATACTTCTAGGGCTGGGTATATGGCTCAGTGATAGAGTGCTTGCCTAGCATGCACACAGTCCTGGGTTCAATACACAGCACTGTGAAAGACAAAAAGAAAAAAAAATCCCTAGAAGAAGTGCATTGTTCTTGCTTATAAATATAACAACCATTTTTATTAATGCTGGTGTTTATCAATACTGGGCTGGGTATAGAGCTCAGTAGCAGAGCATTTGCCTAGTATGCCTGAGGCCCTAGGGTCCTTTCCCAGCATCTTAAATAAGATAAAGCATTTAATATTTTGAATTTTTTTTTTTTTTTTTTTGCTTCCAGATATGAGAAAAAATACTGGGAAAAGGATAGGACACAGAGGCAGTGGGGCTGATCCCTTGTCATTCTGATTCATTCATTCATTCAGCCAACTTCATTGTGTCATTTTCTGAGCCTTCGCAGGTATTACAGCCCATCACTCCCCCACCCCAGTCCTGGACATAAGACCCTGTCTCATCGCCCTCCAGACCCTGTGTTGGAGTCCATCTTTCCATGAGGCTGACTGGCAGTGTGGGGGGCAGCCTCCAGCCAGGCTCCCCAGTACCTGTCTATATAATCTCTGCGGATGTAGCCTTTGCCCTGGCATTTAGCAGCGACAAGCAAAGAATGTGCTTTCCTTCTTCCCAGGCTCTACCTGGGTGTGGTGGATGCTGCTGTCACCAAAAGGCTTCTGTAAATAAAGCCTGCTTAATCTCCTTAGCCAGAGGGCTGTGTCAGCCGGGTTGGAGCCTGCAGGAAGGCAGCTCATGCCTTAGATTCCCCAAATTGTTCAAGGCGGTGGGTGAGCCCCACCAGATCCCCCGCAACAGAAAGGCCTGCGGTGGCTTGCCTACCCACCTGAGCTTGTGCCGTGGGGCTTTACCAGCACAGAGTATCCCAGCCAATCCCCTGGATGCCAAGCAAGTGGGCAGCCTCCAGGGGTACAGTACTGACACTTGCTCCCCACTGGACAGCTTTCTAGGGCTTAGAGGGAAATCCAAACTGCCAACCCTGACCCGTGAAGCACATCACAATATACCATACCCAGAGCTCTACACTGGCAGGTGTCTAAGCTCACTCAATTTGCAGGTCCCTCTTTAATAAAAAGGATACAAAATAGCGAAGACCTTCCCCGAGATCACGCTCCATTAGCATCATGAAGAACACCTACCTGGGTTTCCACCTAGCAGTTCCAGCCTCCCTCCTTTGATTCCTACATGTGTCCCTTCTCTCCAGCCAAGGTTTCTACTACATATGATAGGCATCTTCCAAAACCTATCTGATGTTTTTTACTTATGCTTCTGTGAGATGAGTCTGTAAGATGAATGCAGTCTCCCTGGGAGATAATATTAACAATAATAATTGTTAGGGCTACTGTTTTACTGAATGCCTCCTGGGTGGCAGCACTGTGCTAGTCTTTTACTAGGCTGCAAGGTACAGAGATATGAAGTACTGCCAGGCGCAGTGGTGCACGCCTGTCATCCCGGCGGCTCAGGAGGCTGAGGCAGGAAGATCGCTAGTTCAAAACCAGCCTCAGCAGCAGCAAGGTGCTAAGCAACTCAGTGAGACCCTGTCTCAAAATAAAATACAAAAAAGGGCTGGGGATGTGACAGTCGAGTACCCCTGAGTTCAATGCCCAGTACCCGCCTGCAAAAAAGAAAGAAATATTAAGTGCTATCATTTTCATATGATAGACTACTCCTCGGAATACTTCAGAGTTCTCAAGACTCACCACTGGTCCAAGGTATTAAGTAACAGCAAGCAGAGTGATTTTCAAATTCTGTCTTCCTGACACCGAAGTTTGCTCTTTCATGGATGCGAAACTGCCTTTATTCTTTCTGTGTTCTCTGTGTTGTCCCCATGCTATGGCTTGGAGCTGGGGTGCCCTCCAAAGGCCCATGTGTTAAAGGCTGGATCCCCATCCTGTAGTACTATTGGGAGGTGGTAAATCTTTAGGAGGTAGGGCCTAGTTGGAGAAAGTTAGGTCTCTAGAGGTGACCTTGAAGGGATATTAGGACCCTGATTTCTCCTTTTCCTCTGTGTGTCTTGACCACCATGAGATAAATAGTCTTCCTCTGCCACATACAGTACTTCCAGAGGCCCAAACAACAGAGCCAAGTGACCATGGATAAACCTATGAAGCAAAATAAACCTTTCCTCCTCACAAGTAGTTTATCTCAGGCATTTTGTTACAGTGATGGAAAACTGACTAACATACTGCAGAAAGCACAGTGCCAGGCACTTAATGTTCTAATACCCATATTCTAAAAATTGCCTTCTACCTGGATAAGAATGCCTACCTAAATAATCTCTAGATAACTTTTAAAGGAACTGAATAGTTACAACTGGATTCTAGAGCTATCCAAGACTTAATGTCTCCATGCTACTAGACTTCTGGAATATTTACTATTTAATGTTTATTCACTGACTATTTTGCCAGACATCCCATTTCTGCTTTTCACATGTACTGACCATCCTAAGTGTATTGGTTAGCTACATCAAAATAATGCAGTAAAAAAAAAAAAAGATAACACTCTGAAATTCAATGGCATACAAATATAAGCACTTACTTCTTGGTAATGCATCTAAGGGTCAGCTGGGCTAGGCTTTGAGTTGCAGATTGGTTTCTGGTCTACCCCAGGCATGTCTTACCTTCCTTGGTCCAGTGCCTTCCAAGATAAATTCATCTTAGGGCAGAAGAGAGATGCACAAGAGGGCAAGACCCACATTATACACATACTGAAATCTTTGCTCTTGTCATGTCTTTCAAAGTACAGTTAGCCAAAGAAAGTCATAAGCAGGGCAGGGATATACATCCTGCCCCCCAACAGGTATTGGCAAAGGTATTGGTGTATAATATCACTGCAGAGGAGTAAAGAATGGGTGCTAATGATCTCTCTGCCACCATGTAAAGTCTGAGAGAAGGATTCCCCAACTACTCATAAGACTTTCAAAACAGGTTTTCAGTTAATTCAAATGTTATCATATTCTTTTCAAAAATTCTTCCACATAACTTTAACTTGAAATGCAAAGATAAAATACCTAATAATGTCATAGAAGAGCAGGAAGGAGGTGGCAAGCACCAGAAATTCTGAAGGTCTGGGTAGCCAGCTTCAAAGTGAAAGCAGGTCATATAGTGGACAACTACTTTCTAGTAGTTCTACAAAGACAAATCTTTGAGAAGGAAACTGAAGCTCATTTTCAAGTCTCCTGGTCTCATCTTGAATGATTCTAGCTATAGGAGAGAATTCTCCTACCCGCTACCTGCACCCACCAAAAATCATTCAGGAACTTTCCACTTCACTCCACATCAAGAAGTAAGGCAATTTGCATTCTTTTCCAACAGAGTACTATCATTAAAAGTTTGGTGTCTTACCTATATGAACTAGCAGTTTGCCTGTCAAATTGGACTACCTTTAGCCTGGGGAAATGTCAGGTAAATAGAGGAAAGCAACTGGAATGTACTGATAATAAAACAAAGAGACAAAAGGTAAAGAGGCACCTGGGAATTCTGGAGGAAGAACCCCATATTTAAGTTGTCAGGGAATGCATTCTCTTTCTAAGACTGTTTTTGCTATTGGCACTGGTGATTCATATCAATTATTCTTTTAAAAAACAGTTTTTGATGAACACGTGCAGCAATTATGCATTTTTTAAGTCCAGAAAAAGATGCACTAAAAATGGTGAGGACTCATAAGACTTTTATTTCTTTTTTATCTTATTTTCATATTCTATTTCTTTTCTATTAGACTATGTGTTACTTATATAATGAAAGGAGGTTGGTAAAAAGAAAAGGAACAAACTTAAAATATTTCTCTTCTGGAAACAGCCAGCCAGGAGAGAGAGAGAGAGAGAGAGAGAGAGAGTTTTCCTGAAATGCTGGGGGTGCAACCCAGGGCCTCACACATGCCAAATACCAGGCAAACACTCTATCCTTGAGCTACTATCCCCAGTTCTTTTATTTTTGAGGCTGAGTCTCATGAAGTTGCTGAGGCTGGCCTCAAACTTGTGATTCTCTTGCCCCAGCCTTGGGAAGCTGATAGGATAAGCAGTTAGGATAGGAAGCATGAGCCATCACACCCACCTCAGAAAGTGTGTTTTTGATGTGCTGTAAAACTTATTCTGCAGACAATGGTTTTCCCAGAGGTTGAAGACTGTTACAGTAGTGGTGATGGGTTCCATATTAAATTTGGAAAGAATTGCCTTAGACAAGATTAAAACTTACAAGAACATACAACTTCAAGAGTTAATATCTAAGAAGTTGGTAAAGCAGGGTTCCCAAACTCAAGAACCACTGATTTCTTTTTCTAGAAATGGATTTCTAGACTAGGGTTCTCTGGGAGTTGTCAAAACCAAGGCATAAATTCTGGTGCAGAAAACAGTAAATTGTCTGGACAATAGAGATAGACCAGGCTTTTGCCAATCAGGATGCCTGAAGAGGTCTGTGTGGCCTCTCCTGGGCTTTGAGGATCCCTCCCATGCTTTCTCTCATTTTCTCCCCCTACACACCATCCTCTTGGTCCCTGTGAAGCTTCAGTATCTGAACCATGGGAAGCCAACTGGTAGGATGGTGTGAGAGCTTCCTCAGTCTAGACTAGAGGGCACTTACCTGCTATGAGCTGAATTGTGTCCCCCCAAATCCTTATGTTGAAGTCCTAGCCACCAAGGTGAGAATTTGGGAGGTGGGACCTTTGAGAGAGAACGAGGATTAGATGAGGTCATAAGGGTAGAGCCTCATGATAAGAAGGGTCCTTACAGGGAGAGACATCAGAAAGCTTGATCTTTCTCAGGTGCCATGCTTCATGTGAGGACACAGAGAAGTTGGCCACCTGCAACCCAAGGAGAGCACCCTCCCTAGAATCGGATCTTTCTGATATCTTAATCTTGGATTTCCAGTCTTCAGATCCATGAAATATAAATGTCTGTTGGGTAAGCCACCAGCTGATGGATAATCTATTTGGATCTTTAATGCCCCCCACCCCAGTAACATGTGTTAAAGGCTTGTTCCCCATGGTGGTGCTTTGGGGAATTGATAGAACCTTTAAGAGGTGGGGCCTACAGGGAGGTCTCTAGGTCACTGGGGTCTTGACCCTGAAGGGGATTGTGTGACCCCAAATGTTTTCTCTTTCTCTTTTGCTTCCTAGCTCATGATGTAAGCAGGTTTTGCACAAATCACCATGTGCTTCCACCATAATGTATTTCCTTGACAGAGGCCCAGAACAATGCGCCAATCCATCATGGACTGGAACCTCCAAAACTATGAGCCAAAATAAACCTTCTCTCTTTCTAAATTGATTATCTCAGATATTTCATCACAGTGACAGAAAGTAGACTAACACATGGTGTTTTTATTATAGCAACCTGAGTTAACTAACATCATCTGGGCTCTTGTAGCAATCTATGTTGTCCTTTTACTTCAGATGTAACATATCCCTCCATTCAATTCATCATTCACTGAAAAATAAGTGCTTTACATGAGTCAGGCTCTGTGCTAATCACTAGGGATATAGTGGTAAGAAAAAACAACAGTCTCTTCGATTTTATTTGTTTATTTTATTTGTATTGGGGATTGAACCTTGGAATGTTCTACCTTTGAGCTACATCCCCCAGCCCCTTTTTGTTTTATTTTGAGATAGGATCTTCCTAAATTGCTGAAGCTGGACTCAAACTTGCTATTCTCCTGCCTCAGACTCCCAGCAGCTGGGATTACACGTGTGTACCACCTCACTTGACTTTCTTTGCCTTGTTGGAGTTTAAATTTTATTCAGGAGAGCAACACAACAAATGAATCAATAAGAGAGCCAGGCATGGTGGTACACACCTGTAATCCCAGTAGCTTGGGAGGTGGAGGCCAGGGGATTACAGGTTCAAAGCCAGACTCAGCCACTTAGATAGAGACCCTAAGCAGCATAGCGAGACTCTGTCTTAAAATAAAATATAAAAAGGTCTGGGGATGTGCCTCTGGGTTCAGTCCCTGGAACAAAAAAAAGAAAAAAAGAATCAATAAAATTTGGTTACTAGTTGATAATTGCTAAATCCCCACATATCCCAAAAGTGTGTATCAGCTTTTCATTGCTCTTTCCAACATACCTGGCACAAACAACTTGGAAGAGAAAAGATTTGTTTTGGCTCATGATTTCAGAGGTTTCAGTCCATGAGCAGTGGCTCCATTGCTTTGGGCCTGAGGTGAAGCAGACCATCATGGTGGAATGGTATAGTGGAGGAAAGGTTCTCAGCTCATGGCAGCCAGGAAGGGGGGCTGGTAGGGGCAAGATAAACCCTCCAGAGCAGGGCCCCAGGGGCCTCGTTCCTTTATCTAGGTCCCATTTCTTAATAATCCACTCAAATTATTAATCTATCAAATGAATTAATCCACTGATGAGGTTAGAGCCCTCACAATTCAATCATTTGCTTAAAAAACTCCACCTCCACATTGCTGCACCAGGGACCACATGAGCTTTTAGGGGACATTCCAGATCCAAACAAAATCCATCACGAAAGAGTTGTTTTTATTATGCTCTCTCCTTTTTTTTTTTTTTTTTTTTTTGTTGTTGTTGTTGAATATTGGGGATGGAACCTAGGGGCATTATACCAACAAGCTCCATCCCCAACTCTTTTTTATTTTTATTTGGAGACAGGATCTCACTAAGTTGCCAGGTTGGCCTTGAACTTGTGATCCTCTTGCTTCAGCCCCACCAAGTAGTTGGCATTACAGGTGTGCACCACCATACCCGGCTCATTCTAATTTTGCAAGTGTTTGAAATTTTCCAAAATAAAATTTTTTTATAGAGTAAGTCAAAGAATTGCACAATCAAATGCAAAAATTAGAACTTTGGCAATTTGTACATTCTCAAGAGCTAGAGGGTGCCATCAGCGTCCATAATGGGGAGAATCACTATAAGGAAGAAGCCTTTCTCAGTAAATGAGCTAATTTCAAAAGAATTGCTGAGATTGGCTTAGAACTTGCAATCCTCCTGTCTCTGGCTAAAGGACAGAAGGGAGAAATGTCCAGGCAGAAAGGGCAGCTAGAGCACGAGCTTATAGTGGAAAAGAATTACACTGAGGCCGTTCGCAGGGGCTGAAGGAGGTAAAGGGGCTGGGCTGGTGCCTTAGGGCATGGAAAGAAGATGCTGGGAGAGGAGCCAGGCAAGTAGCAAGCACCAGACCACATCTGTCACCTCCCCTAGCCTGGGACCACCAAGGGAAGCAATTAGGTCTGGTTCATTTCTAGCTTTGCATAGTGTCTCTGCAGAGCAAATTTGCAAATAAAAAGGAGCCAGTAACAGGTGCCGTCAGGTCGTCCATGTCCTCTGAGGTTCTCCTACCCTTCAGGGCCCCACTTCCCTGATCGACCCTTTCCTTCCTCTGAGACTGACAGTGGGATAGCAGAAAACCAATCTTCCCCACCTCTGATATTTCCTTCCACTACCACCTGTCATTGTCCAACAGGGCATCCTTAACCCTAGGCTCTGGACATCCCCTCACTTACTGTATCCTAGGGACGGTGGAATGTTTGGTGGATTTGAAAGGAGAAACTGACCGGCTTTTCTTTTCTTCTCTTGGAAGCCAATGACCAACGCAAGCCTGCTTCCTGCCCTGCTCCTGCAGGCCTTGTCCACATGGAGAAGAGCATGACCCAGTGCTGCTGCGGCTGAGCAGGTAGTCCACCCGATACTATGTCACATATTAGTAAGCACTTTTGCCCGTAGGCATAAGCCATATTCTCCAGCTTATTAATACTGAAAGTGATAGCTAAGCTCCTGTTTTCCTACTTTGTCTCATTTCTCTGACAGATCAGTGTGGGAAAGAGCAGGGCTATTCACTGAGCCCTCTCAGGGACCTCTACGTTGATGCTCCCACAGCCCCTCCTAATGAATTCCAACCTCTGGGCCTCCAAACATTGGTTTGGCCACCTGCCTATGACCTCCAGGGCACTGTCAGTGTTTCTCCTGGAACTTTCTACCTTTTTGCTTTTGTTTCCTTGAGGGAAAATCTGACCCGATTCTTTTGTTCGTTTACTTATTAAGTAAAATAGAGAAAAATTCATTCTCTTATGAGGCTTACAGTTGTATGAGAGTCAACCACAAGAAAGAAACACTTACAAACAAACAAGATACTTTGAGAGAGTAATACATACTATAAACTCATACCAAGCAGTGTGGTGGGGTTATCTGTGGGCAGCTCTAGACTGAGTGGTCAGGAAGTGGTATTTAAGTGGAAACCTGAATGACGAGGAAGTAGCCAAGAAGACATCTGGAGAAAGAACCTTCTGGATGGAGGGAATGACATTTGTGACACCTGAGGTGGGAATGAGTTGGATAAGTTTTAGAAACAGAAATAAAGAGGCCTTGGCTGATGCACAGTGAAAGAGGGGACACGTCATGGTCCGAAGTGAGAGAGGATGGCAGGGGTCAGATCACCTGGGGTCTTGTGTGCTGTGATGAGGAGTCTGGGGTTCTGGTGAAGTGCAATGGGAAGCCATTAGTCACTTTCTTAACTAAGAAACTCCTGGGGTTGGGAGTTCTTACCCCTAGACTCTGATTACCTTGAACCCTCATTTGTAACATATTAGGAAGGACTCTGGGGCTTTCCCATGATAATTATTATTCTCTTGACAAGTTATCGCACCCTTATGGAGTTTGGTTTGGTTTTGTCTTGATTCTGAAGAAATATAATACAGGGTGAATGCTTAACCCAAAGAAATGAATGACTAAGTGTAGAATATCAGGCAGATTGGAGGAGAAACCTTGGGGATTTCTTCGGGTCTCTCTGCACTATGCCTACTCTGTTTATGCGTAATTCTAGAGTTGGGACCTACATAGTAAGAGTGGGAAGAAAACATAAAAAGGAGTGCCAATGATCTCAGCAAAGAAACCAAAAGTCCCAAAGAGAGAAAGAAACATAAGCAATAGGGCTGGGGAAATTCCCTCCTTAACCTACTGAGCACTTTCTTGAGGCTCACCTGAACAGAGAAGGCGGTGGGGAAACCATATTATGCAAATTGCTTTAGAGAGTTGATGGTGCAGTAGGGCGCTGTGGTGCACAGAGGCTTGGGAAGCTGAGGCACAAGGATCGAAAGTTCAAGGCCAGACTCAGCCATTTAGCAAGGTCCTAAGCAACTTGGCAAGACCCTATCTCAAAATAAAAAAATAAAAAGAGCTGGGGATATGGCTCGGTGGTTGAGTGCTACTGGGATCAATCTCTAATACCAAGGGGGGGTGGGGGGAAGCAGAAGAGTTGATGGTATAGAGTAGCTTTTGTTGGGGAATAGGGGTGAGGGAAAGATGTACCTGCCCTGTTGAAAAATTACCTGTCCAAACTCCATTTTTGTTACTCTGCCCCACCAAGAACCAAACTACAGATTGGTGGCTCCTCAGCTGTGACCAATGTCAGCACTGCAGACACACAGAAAGGCATCTATCTACCAGAGCCCACAACCCTTACACCAGCCAGAAATCATCCCTGCATGTGCTAACCTGTGGGCTTCAGACCCACCTGCAGATGAGGACCAGGATTTGGCTCCTAGGAACTGAGCCTCCCAACCCGGAGAACACTTCAGAGGTCCTAGTTTCTGTCCTAGCCAATAGGAATTTGTTCTAATCTTTCCAAAGTTCCCAGAGCCACAGGGATGATGATTCCTAGATCTTTTGAGAACCTCAGTAAGATGAACTATACTCGTGTCTAAGCTGCAAACTTTGGTCCTATTTGGAGCACTTCTTCCTTTGATCTGTGTGCCATGCTATCAGGAGCAGAAATCAGAAAGAAGCATTCTGCTTTGCTACACGGCCAAATGAGGAACCACTAACTCCCCTGGAAGGTCCCCTTCATTTGCAGTGCCAGAGGGGCAGCTTGCAGGGGGCCCAGCAGAGGTGTCTGTCCTTTGAGATCTCTAACTACAAATTGTAATCTGAAACCTGCCATATGGAGACAGAGCAACAAAACTCATGGGGAGATCTGGATAAGCCAGGTCCCGGTGCAACCCAAAGCAACAAAAGTTATGAGGGGAAAAAAGAATGTCCCACACCTGTTTGGGTTTAGTTCCTGTCTGAGCATGAGGCAGGATGGGGTTTCTGAAAAGATCCTTTTTTTCCAGTTTAATTCATTTCAGTCCAGAGACTTTCTACTAAATGTGCATTTTGTGCCCAGCTGATTCTGATATGGTCCCAGCTCTCGAGGAGCCCACAGTGAGCTAGAAGATTCTGCTAGCTACAGCAGTGCGTGGCAAACCATGGGCCACTGACCAAAGTTGGCCTGCTGCTTATTTTTTGAATGACCCACAAGCCAGCAATGGTTTTCACCCTTTTGGTTTTTTCCTTTTTAAATCGAAAGAGGAACTATCTGTTGTGGCATGTAAAAGTTACATGAAATTCAAGTTCGAGTATCCATAAACAAAGTTTTATTAGACGACAACCACATCCAGTTATTTATCCATCATCCATGGTTGCGTTTGCCCTACGGTCTCAACAAAGACCATATGGTCTATAAAGTCTAAAATATTTACTATCTGGCCACTGACAGGAAAGAATATGTTAGCCTCTTAGCTGGAATTATGTCCCCAGCAGCTTTTACATAGAAGATAGTGATATAACAGAATTTCCAAAGTCAAAAAAAAAAAAAAAATTCCATGCTCTCCACTACTATGGTTTGGATGTAGTATGTCCCCACCAAAGCTCACCCTGAAATGTGGTGAGCAGTGTATCAGTGTTGAGATGTGAAGCTTAATTAAGAGGATTAATGTGCTTCTTGTGAGACTGGATTAGTTCTCACACAGAATAGATTTGCTTTCACAAGAGTAGGTTGTTATAAAGTGTCTGGATCCCTTGTTCACTTCTCTGTTCCACTCCATTGACTTATCCTGCTTCCAAGAGGCACTCACCAGAAACCAAGAAGATGCTTGCACCATGTTCTTGGAGCCAAAATAAACCTCTTTTCTTTATAAATTATCCAGTCTTAGGCACTCTGTAACAGCAATGCAAAATAAAATAAGAAAGTTAGCATTCTTGTGTATGCTATTATTTATAACAGATGACTTAATAACCTGGTTTGACTACCACTTGGTTACATTTTTATGTTCATTTGGTGTTTTTAATAATGTGAAGCAGTAAAAGACCCAGCCTCATCTAAGAATGTTCTGAAGTGAGATTAGATTAAGTAATGGATGGAGTAGTGGGTATTGGAGGTAATGCTACATGAGTTATTCTCAAATTTAGACTCTGGGTTCAAATCTGATTCCACCACTAGTGAGAGTGACCTTGGGCAAGTTGCTTAACTTCACTCTGCCACAGTGTCATGATCAATAAATTGAGTATTTACCTAATGTGGTATTCCTAAATAAAATTTAATTAATTAACAGATATAAAATGCCTCAAACAATACCTACCATGTAGGAAGTTTTCACTATTATCATTGTGAGAAATGTCATGACTTTTGTTCTCCTTTATTTACTTATTTTTGCTTTATTTTATTTTATACAGTACTGAGGATTGAGCCCAGAGTGCTTTACCACTGAGACACAATTCCAGCTCTTTTTATTTCTTTATTTTGAAATAGGGTCTTGCTAAGTTGCTGAGGCTGGTCTCAAATTTTCAATCTTCCTGCCCTCAGCCTCCCGAGTCCCTGGGATTATAGGCACGCACCACTGTGCCTGGCTTCTGTTCTCCCTTTAAGCTTGCTGCGCTCACACACCATCATTTAGTGAGCAATATGCTCTTCTAATGAAGTTGGTTTGCTCGTTTCTTCTGGTTCAATCTGTGGCAGTCTGTTAAAGGGACCTTAACTAGTTGTAAGAAGAAAAGGAAAACTCTCCAGGGAAAAAACCAACACCAAGACACGGAAAATTCATTTTTTACAACGTAGACAGATCCAGGGGCCAGCTGAGAGCAAACCCAGTGAGGTAAGCAGGATGGAGCTGTTCGATCAGACTTTAAAAGAACTTGCTGTGTGGCAGCAAAACACAGAGCAGAGAGTTCAAAGAGTAGAAATAAAAACAACAACAACAACTAGACATTAACTCCGATAAACAACCACAACAAAGTGCAAAAGCTAGAGAGCAGCTGTTAAAAATGAACGCAGACACCCACGGTATGTGGAAATTTTATTCAGAGCTATTTGATAACTTTGAAGTTAAATATCAAGACACATAATGTCTTACCATGCTTTATGTTATTTTAAACTTTGATCTAATTTTGCACAAGGAGAAGCTAGACAGCAATTTAAGAGGGTGTTGTGGATTTAATAAAGAATTGCATCTTTTTAGAAAATTCACTGGAGAGCAGACACCCATCTATCAGGCCACTTTATAAAATTGTCTTCACGTGTAAGAAACACCCGAAGCCTCTAGACCCCACAGGCAACCATCAGCATCCTGTGAGGTGACAGCTATGCTAAATACCCAAAAACCAGTAGGAAGAGGACTCCATCCACTCTACAAGTCTTGCTAGGTAACCGCCAACCTTCTGGGCCATAGTCAGTACCACAGATTGACCA
Organism: Marmota monax; assembly: GCF_021218885.2. Classification (NCBI taxonomy): domain Eukaryota; kingdom Metazoa; phylum Chordata; class Mammalia; order Rodentia; family Sciuridae; genus Marmota; species Marmota monax. The sequence continues at coordinate 146,528 of NW_026694818.1, forward strand.
AGAGCACGGTGAGTCCCCAGTTAAGGAGTCATGAACAACCGTCACCATCACCATCTGCTGTGTGACCTTCAACAAGCCGTTTACTTCTCTGACCTCAGTTTTCTCATGTGCAGAAGGAAGGCAAGTAGACCAGCTGAACTTTAGGTTTCCTCTAAATGATCAGATACCGTGACCTTTAAGTTGTGAACTAGCAGCGTGCCTTTGTCATCTACTGCTGTATGTGGTCAACCCTTGAGGGTCTATTAGCACAGGCACATGGAGGGAACGGGAATAGACAAAATGACTAAGGCAGCTTACAGAAATTCTGAAACTATTTTGTTTAATCTTTCCGTGAAAAAGAATGCATAAGAAACCAGAGGATGGATTTCAGTTTGGCCTTTGTCAAACATCTGTCACGGCCAAGCTGACCATGTGACAGTCCCTGCCCTTGAGGGGCTTGTGTTGGAATGGAAGCACTGTCCATAACCATGCTCAGGGCAGCCTTCTGTATTTGTTGATTGTACAGTGGCCAGGGAGGAGCCAGGGAGAACCTAGGTCATCATGAAGCATGAAGTCACACCATGCTTGACCTCAGTACTGTTCAATGGGGTGGGAGGGTGAAGGGCACAGCTAAGGGATATTTTAAGGGGTTTTAGAAGGTATCAGAGACCCTGAGGAAGCATGAGAGAGACATGGGAGTCAGGAGCTGCAATATCTGGAAGGTCTGAGGCAGTTGGGTGCAACTTGGGAAGTGCGTAGAATGGGCAGCTTTGGAAAAGAGATTTTAACCAAAGGGAGGCGAGCAGTTGTAAACATCTCAAGCAATTAACTAAAACCAAGCTGGTCTGAACAGACTGCATCTTTACCTGGCCCGAGATTGGAGCTCACACCAGTATTTACTCACTGACTAGGGGTTACTTCCTCCCTGGGGGAGGGGTTACCACCTGAAAAGTGGAGATGAGATGCCAACTCCTGGGATCATTGCTTTCAAAGGAATGCCTCCCACCCTTGAAAACACCTTACCCCTCATTCTTACTCTAGAAGCTCTATGAGGCAGGGATTTCAATTTTTGTTTTCTATCTGTGCATTCCTGGATATAGCCCAAGTACCCAGAATAGTGTATGGTACAGAGTAGGTGCTCCGTGAATTTGTGGAATACATGATCTAATACCCAGGAGAATATCTCCTTGAATTTGAGGCTTGCACAAACCCCAAGCCACACACACACAAAAGAGACAGGTTCCAGCCAAGGCCTCTCCTTCCTGAGGATCAGTGAGTGACCTCATGGGTGTCTGAGATCAGTTCTCCAGTATACAGGTTAGTTTCCAGAAAGTTGACTGGGGAGTTACTGCAAGAAAAATATCTATGAGGGACTAAAGGAAATGTGAGGAGACACTGGACTACAACTCAGATGATCTCAAGGGGACTCTGCAACCGAGATGGCTAGTAGGCATTATCTTGTCCTGAAGAATATGGACCAGCCCTTGTGTACCCCCATTCACCTGTCACTGGGTATGGAAGGCCCCACTTGGAATAGGTGGCCGGCTCTCTTTAGCAGCAGGCAATTCCTAGAGATGGATTCTGGTGGGAGCTACTGGTCACCTATGCTTCCTGCTGCTGGAGGAATGAGTGCTCCATGCTAAAGGCAGATTCTGCGCAGTGTGTCGCACCATCCCCACAGCGGCTTTTCTCCTGTGAGTGGAGGAGGGGAGATGGTCATCATTCATGTATCCCACAGTGGAAGTGGTTTGTCTAGTTATTTGGTAACAAGTTACAAAAACAGACTCTGGTTCCTATAAGCTATTGATGGGATAAGAGGGAGATCACCAATGGATAGGAGGCTGTTCATCTAGGCATGGACACAGAAGAGGGGTCAGGACAGTTTCTAGACCACTTCTTCTGGCCACTGCCTTTTTAATGAATGCACTCTATTCTCTCGTTGCTGATGTTTACCCTTCCAGCTTTCTGTTCAAGATCTTAAGCTTCAGCCAGGCACTGTGGTGCATGCCTGTAATCCCAGGGGACTTGGGAGGCTGAGGCAGGAGGATCAAGAGTTGCCTCAGCAACTTAGCAAAACCCTATCTCTTAATAAAAATCATGTGTGTGTGTGTGTGTGTGTGTGTGTGTGTGTAGGTCTGGGCGTGTGTGTTCAGTGGTTAAGTGCCCCTAGGTTCAATCCCCCATACCAAAAAAAAAAAAATCTTAAGCTTCTGTTTTGAGAATCTGATGGACTTATTTTAGTTTATATACACAGCATTTAGCTAGAGGTAGAGAAGGAATGATCCATTGAAATTGCACACACAATAGGGGGTGTCTATGAAAAGGAGGAAATTATTGAGATGTGCACACAAACACACATTCACATATGTACACACAAACCCACAGATGTTCAAAACAATGCCCAATAATTAGCTAGAAGAAAAGTTTACTTTCCCTACCTATGAATAAGTATGAACAATGGACTTAGCTAGCTGTTGGGAGGGATGAGAAACACCTTGGGAAAAGTCATCTATCACCCTCCAAGTCACCAAAGAAGATGACTTTCTCTCTTGTTTTCAAATTTTACTTTGACACAGGTTCTTAGTAAGTTACCCAGGCTGTCCTCAAACTGGTGATCTTCCTGCCTCAGCCTCCTGTGAGGCTAGGATTACAGAAGTGTGCCAACATGTCCAGCAAGGTGGAATTTTAATAGTAAGTAAACAGGCTCCTTTCCTAAGGTGGGGTGGGAGAGGTCAAGGCTAGGGAATGGTTAACTCCTTGCTCTAGCCTTTGTCTAGCATGTGTGAGGCTCTGGGTTTGATCTCCAGCACCACAAAGCAATGACATGATTTTCCAGAGAACAAGAGAACATAATACGTTTTCAAGAGAATAGATAAATTGGACCTTCCCTTTTCTCTTTGCCTTTTTAGTTGGATTAATCTATGAAAGGTAGGACTAAGCAAGGCACCAGGCATAGTGGCCCATGCCTGTGTTCCCAGCAACTTCAGAGCATCACAAGTTCAAGGATAGCCTCAGCAACTTAGCAAAGCCCTAAGCAACTTATTGAGGCCCTGTATCAAAATAAAAATTTAAAAAGACAAAAGATGTATCTCAGTGATAAAGTGCCCTTGTGTTCAGTCCTCGGCACCAAAAGAAAAAGAGACTAAGCAAGGGAATGCAGAGGAGCTAGGGCTTCCCTTCATTGCTCACAGCTGCTGGGTAAGCCAAGGCCCAGAAAGTCATCTTCACATCACTCTATGGGGGTGTAAATTATATTTCATGCCACTATTTCTCCAGGAAACAGGGATATTTCATCACTGAAGACTGGCACAGTGTCAGGCACAGAGTGGTCCCTCAGTATGTCTTGGGAGAAAGGAGGGAGTAAGAAAGGAGAGAGGAAAAGGAGAAAGGGGCAGGGAAGGATTCCTTCTGACTCATCAGCTGTTAGGCCTACAGGTGGATCGCACAGCTTCCTTGGGCATCATGCTTTTAAACCAGGAGAAATCCTGAAAGGAATTTGGGGGATGCGAGTCAGGAACTATAGAGAAATCTCCCTCTGACAGGTAGAGGTATAAGGGTTTTAGTCCCATATAGAGCAGAGCATGTTCTGGGAGTCTTTTGCTGATTAATAATTTGAGAAAGTTATTATGGAAAGGCCAACAGTTTTGAAGGGAGATCATAGAATAATAGACATTTATAAGCCACAATCATATTTTACAGATGCAGACACCAAGGATTAGGAAATTGATGTAGGACTTCCACTTCTAGCCAAAATGTTGTAGCGGGAACCATATTTACCACCCTACTTACACTGGGCCATAAAAAGAAAGAAAGAAGAAAAGAAAGGAAGGAAGGAAGGAAGGAAGGAAGGAAGGAAGGAAGGGAGGGAGGGAGGGAGGGAGGGAATAATACAATGGTTTTCAGACATTTGACATCAGGTAATGCAGGACAGTGATCCACAAGAGAAAGGGAAGCAAATAAATTGAGTTCTATGATTTCCCCAGCTTTTTGTCAGGAAAGAGTTTCCTGGGTGCAGCATAGGAGAGGAAATCCAACCTGACAGTCTCCCTAGGTTGAAGAAATAGGTTTGGGAATCTGGGAGGGCCCACATAGCTTGAGTTCCCAGTACAGAGTATCAGAGAGAGCAGGGAAGATCTGCAGGGCTCCCTACAGTCCTTACCTGGGTACTGACAGGGGACTGTGTGTGATCAGCAATGCTAACCATCTCCATGGAAAAGAGCAAACAGATGCTCTTGATGCTCACTGGACTTGCAAGTATTTCATGATCCCATTTCTACCAGAACAGAAACCTCAAAATTCATGGATCGGGGGCTGGAGTTGTGGCTCAGTGGTAGAGCACTTGCCTGACATATGTGAGGCATTGGGTTCAATTCTCAGCGCCACATATAAATAAATGAATAAAATAAAGGTCCATCAACAACTAAAAAATACATGTTCAAAAAAATTCATGGACCAGTGAGAGAATTCAGAAAAGTGAGTCACAGAGGCTGGAAGTATAGCTCAGTGTTCAAGATCTTTCCTAGTATGCATGAGCCATGGGTTTGCTCCCCAGCATCCTGAAAAAGGAAAAAGTGATTAGAGGTCATCATTCTCCTGTGAACTTTATCACCTGTGTTATTTAAGAGTTATTTATCTTTATCCACCTTATAGGTATTATTTTCTTTTTTTAATGTCTGATTATTTTATTTTATTTTATTGATACCAGGGATTGAACACAGGGTCACTCCACCACTGAGCCACATCCTCAGCCCTATTTTGTATCTTATTTAGACACAGGGTCTCACTGAGTTGCTTAGCACCTCACTGTTGCTGAGGCTGGCTTTGAACTCACGTTCCTCCTGCCTCAGCCTCCGGATGGTAATTTTCATTGGATGGAAGGAATTCTAAATTTAACATTGATGGGTGCCGAATATTTTATTATTGCACAGAATATCTTAGCACATGTTTAGAGATCAAACAATAGTTGTGGTTTTGCCTATTATCCCCACTGTTTGATTGATTTTTTTATTTTGAGGTTTGTTGGTAAGTGCATAAATGTTCAGGATTGTTATGTCCTCTTGGGAAACTGGACCCTCTGTCATTATTAAATGTCCTTATGATATTCTTTACTCATAAATTTACTTGGTCTGATAATAATACAGCTGTTCCAGCTTTCTTTATGCAATCATACTCTAGGATTTCAACACTCCTCTCTGAATAATTGAAAGAACAAGGAGACAAGCAATCAGTACAGATATAGAAGATGAACAACTGTCAACCAACTTGACACGCTTGAAATTTATAGAACGCTCCACCCTGCAACAGCAGAACACAAAATTCTTTTCAATTGCACCCAGAACAGGTCCTAAGGTAGACATGGAATTCTATACCATAAAATAAGTGCATGCGTAGTGGTAGGCAAACACTCTAGCACTGTTACACCCCCCAGTCCATAAATGGAGAAGAATTCAAATTATACCAAGTATATTCTCTGACTATTATACAATTGAATTGAAAACCTAGAAGTAGATTCATTCATGGAGGGTCAATTGACTACTGACACAAATGTCATGACAATTCAATGCGGAAAGTAAATTTTCAGTGAATGATTTTGGAAACTGGTTAGCTATATGTTTAAAAAAACCTGACTTTATCTCACACCGTATACAAAAATTAATTTGAAATATGAGTTAAAACTATGAAACTTTTAGAAGACATAGAAGAAAATATTAGTTATTCCAGGCAAGTGCTCTACTCCTAAGCTACAACCTCAGCAGCTACAACCTCAGCAGCAGGTGCTCTTGTAGCAAAGATTTCTTAAATCTCTCTCTCTCTCTCTCTCTCTCTCTCTCACACACACACACACACACACACACACACACACATACACATACAACATGAAGTTAAAGAGAAAGTAATAGCAAGGGGCAAGTGCCTGAGGGCCTGGGTTGTTCTCGAGGTGGGCTGATCTCTCCCAATCACAATAACCCCCTTACAGGGCTGCCAGGCCACTCTTGATTAATGGGACTCTTGTGATGCTCCCTCCTTTTCCAAAGACCTATATAAACCTCTCCTTGCTTTTCCCAAATTTCCCTGTAAATATGTCCATCATTTATTTTATTTTATTTAGAAAAATATATGAGATGCAAAAAATTTTAAATACCCATGATCCCACTACCTAACTTAGCATTTCATTTTAAAAACCATCTTTTAGGCAGCTATGTTTTCCTATCATACAGAGAACTTGGCAAGCACAGGGAGTATAATTGACAGTTTTATATCAATTCTAATACAGTGCTTGCTAGACAGTAGGCATTTGGTAAGTGCCCGGAGAGAGAGGAGAGAAGGCCCATGCTCAGTCTCCCTCTGGATTGACATTTGTCCCTCTGCTCTTGCCCGACCTGCTCAGGACTCAGAGGGTGAGGCAGGGCAGGCATTTTTGATGGACTCTGAGACCCATCACCTCTAAATTTTGCTCCTCTGGGACTTTGTTTGCTTTGAAGGGAGGGTCTCGTGGGCTTGAGGTGAAGTTCCAGATAAAGAGGTAAAAAATCTTTAACTGAGTGCTCTAGGCTCCACTTCTTCTCCATTTCTTCTTTTATGTGGTTTTGGTTTGGACTTCACCTTTGACACAATGTACACTCACACCAGCCTCCCTGCCTCTTCCCTCTAAGCCTCTCCTGCAGCGGTCCTCCTCCACTCAGCCAGGTGCTACCTGAGCTGAGTCCCCCACTCCGTATCTTGGGAAGCTCACTTTTCTGTCTTCCTGGAGCATCAGCCTCCTACCCCTCTTAGAAACGGTCCTGTTTCTGCCCCAGAATTGCATGTTAGTTATGGCCCTGTCATTCATGTCACAATGTTGCTGTTCACTGTCTACAGCAAGGACTCCAAGCACAGACAATTCCCAGTCCGATTGGACCTGGCCTTGTCCCCTTTGTGGAGATGGTGAGGTGGTGAACTGGGAGGAGTTTGGGAAAGGTATAGAGGAGGTAGTGTGCAAAGAGGCAAGCTAACTGTTCTGTGGTTAGATGTCTCTGTTTTCTAGCAATCGTGGGACAGTGGGACTGCCCCGCTCTCTAGAAGTCAAAACAAAACTTCAAGAACCAGAGCAAATAGCCTTTCTGTCCTGTATTTCCCAAGGCCCACTGCTTTGCTTATAACCAAAATTCTCTGCAGATACCAGGTCCTAGCCTGCACCCTGGGTCACTCCCCTGCCCAGACATAGTGGGAGGACAGATGCCTTTCCCTTATCAAAACCAAGGACTTAGGATAACAGAATCTGGGGTTGAGAGGGTCCACCCATTTCCCTACTATCAGCTAAGTCTCTACAGAGACCCTTGGCTGTCTGCCTTCTCTGGAAGCAGCCCCTACTCACTCACACTTCTTCCAGTGATTGGCAGCTCTATGAGCAAGGGACAGAGTAGAGAATACCTTTCGGGAAGCTGGTCTAGATGAGAATTGCTTTAACACAAGATCAATTTCTCATCTTGTTCCACGTGGAAAAAGGGAATAGAAAAAATCGCTGAGCTGGAGGAAGAACAGGGGGAGGACTGGGAATTGACTCCAAGACAACTGAGTCCAAGGCTGGACTCTCCCAACCCCGCTTGAAAACCTTGCTACTCAAAGTGTAGTCTGTGGACCAAGAGCCTCAGCATCACCTAGGAGCTCCATAGAAATGTAAAATCTCAGGTCCCACCCCAGACCCACTGCATCAGACCCTGTGTTTTTATCAAGATAGCCAAGGGAGGCATCTATGCTATAAAGTTTAGGGAGCACTGGACTCATACTTATTCTCCATTACTCACTGTGAGCTGTGGGGCAAGAGCCTCAGCCTGAAGTGGGATTGTGTGTCCAAGTGTCTGGATCTGTCCCCAAACAACACACACTCCACAGAGTCTTTTCTGGGACTCAGCTACAGAATTACCCAATCTATGGATCCCGACCCTTGTGACTTTGAGGAAGAGTGGGAGTGTTTGCCTAGAAGGATGGACTGATCTGACTCTGCTCACACTGGAGGAACCCTTCCTACACACTCGGCCATGACCACACTACACCAGCATACTCCACCTTGGAGCTGTTTTTGAATCTGGTTTGGGGAAACTCATTTTGTTGAGTGGTGATGTTTTATCTTCATGTGTGTGTGATTCACTTGGATTACTTTTTTTTGTTTTGTTTTCTAACAAGGGGTTGTTTTTGTGCCTTTGAATGACACCCTTGTGGCCCCCATTACCCCAACCTCCTTTGATGCAAGCCCTCTATTTTTGAGCATCAGGGTTCTGCCACCCGGACCTGGTGAGGCATATTTAAAGCTGTTTAAATTGACAGACCAGGCAAACAGGATTAACTCCGTAGGCCCAGAGGGGAGGTAGGGGGCAGGGGGAGAGCTGCAGAATGGTTTACATGGATGAACAGGAGGACAGCCGGCTGGGCTGGGAAGGGGCCTATCACTGGAGCTGGCCAAGAATTCTCAATCTGGGAGGTAGGCAGAGAGTTTGCAATCTGCCGGTGATTGGATTAGACATGGTGTGAAATTCGGAGCAGGGCTACATGGCTGGGGCTGGGGCCCAGGCTGCTGTGGGGCCAGGCTGCTGAGGCCCTGCTGAGGAGACCATGTCGGGATGCCTGTCCCGGCCCCAGCAGGCCTTGGAGACAGCTTCAATGTCACAGCCCTCAGAGGCTCCCCCACAGCTGGGTCCTGTTGTCTTCCCCACCCCACTGAGTCTTCAGAGCTTTCTCTGGGAAAGCAGAGGCCGCCTCAGCCCTATTCACAGGGCTCCTTTACCCTTGGCCTCTCAGCAGTGGTCCCGGCTGCAGAGGAGCGAGAAGCCCTGTCTTTCAAGTCCCTGGGCTCTGAACAGCCCTCTCTTGATATCTTTCTTTGCATTTTCTTTTCTTTGTTTCCTTTACCCTCTCCCACTTGCACAATCTGATTCGTTCAGTAGGATTCCACTCCGTCTGGAGTTGCTCAAGCGCCCATATCAACTTTTTCAGGGATTTGGAGGTTCTGATTAACATCTTTGAGGATTTTGAAACTTCTTCCAGACCCTCATTAGATAATCTTGGGGAGAGATTTATCATTGCTGAGAAGTTGACAGTGTCTAAGCCTTTCTGGCAGAGGCAAGATCACAAGGCACAAGTCTAAAAAAGGGAAGGAGGTGCTGAGAGAGGGGATGGAAATGGATTTTAATGAGAATTCCCAACCCCATCCCAAAATGAAAGGGGATCTTTTAGTTAGGGGAGCTGGCCTTTTGGCAGCTACCGATGATGCAAACTGATGGCTTTTGTGCGGATACCTGTCTCTGGGTTCCTGAATCTTCTTGACCTCCCTCTGACTCTTGTCCATAAAAGGCAACTTATATTGGGTGCAGTGGCACACACCTGTAATCTAAGCTACTCAGGAGGCTGAGGCAGGAAGATCGCAAATTCAAGGATATAGCTCAGTGATAGAGTGCCCCTGGGTGATTCAAACCCCAGCACTACCCCTCCTCCATAAAATAATTCAAATTGAAAACACAAAAACAAAAAACTGAAGTCATCCTGCTCACCAGAAGTCTTTGACTCTGATTCTGCCTCCTTGGCTACCACACAAGTCCAGCACACCTCCGGGGCTTATTCTCTTCTGTCTCAGCTATACTGGGTAGGAAGCAGGGAGGTTAGTGGTCATGTTCCCTACATTTACTTTGAAAAGTCATCAAGCTCTTGATGTAGGAAGAGTTATCTAGTTGTATGAGTGTAGCATTTCAGAGTTGGGAGCTTTCACAGAAATAAGCTCCACTCCTTCACAGATACTTAGGCCCCAGTATCCCTCTAGAATGTGCAAATATAGGGCCCATTTCTCTTGTTAAAAGATCAGTCATCTTAATAGTGAGGGCAAAGCTGGAAAGAGAATACAGTTCCCACACTCCCTGTTCAGAGCTCTTTCCTCTTCGGCCTGCTGGGTCCACCCAGCTCTGCCTTCAAAGACACCTGAGAAACAAACCACAAAAGGCCCATCCTCCCTGTGATGGCAAAGAAAGTGCCTGTCAGGAGGGTGCCCCTGCCCCCATATTCTCTCTTGCTGGGTGCAAACCTAGGTGAACAACCTTTCGTCATTGTGGATGTAGCTGCCCACTTTGCCTCTTAGCCTGGGACTTTCGGCACCCCTCTGATGCCTGCATTAGTAAATGGATTTCGTTTCATGTACCAGTTCACATCCATTTGCGATGTCTACTGAGCTTCTGTGTTAATAAGAATTCCAAGCTCAAGTCCAGGTTCATTAGGGAAGGGTGTTGGGACTGACTGGAATGCCTTTCCATGAGTGAGGAAAGGGAAGATTGTGACAAACTAGAATTTCTGAAATTGGTATGAAAGGAGGGAGCCAGTGCACCCCTGAAAATACACATGCTCCCAGATATGCACCCTGATTTCCAAAGCCAGCCCCTCCTCCTCCCTCTCTTGCTACAGCCTGCAGTGATCATGCTCAGGGTTCCCCCTGCATTTGCATGATCATTGAGAAGAGTGGTTTTCCGGTGGAGAGAAAGACCTTTTTGAACACTTCAATCACCAATATGCAAATAAAACCCCCATTATAGACACACAAACAGCCCATAAGCCTTGTTCAAAATGTTTTCAATCCTGTGGGTGTCTTCTACCCACAGTTCACAGTTAATGATTTGTGGTACTGAGCCTCTAAAGTTGACCCCCAATAGTTCTCCATCTCCCTGGATTTACATACACTCCTTGGATCAAAGTAGGGGGGACAGAGTCTAGTTCCTTTACCCTGGATTCTGGGTTGATCTGTGAGTTGGTTTGACCTGTAGAATTAGGAAAAAGTGACCTTCTGGGACTTCCAAGCCCAGACTTTAGAAGACTAGTTGCTTTGCTTCGTTCCTCTTCTCTCCTCCCCACCCCTCTTCTCTTCTTTCTCTCTCTCTCTCTCTCTCTCTCTCTCTCTCTCTCTCTCTCTCTCTCTCTCTCTCTCTCTCTCTCCCTCTCCCCCTTTCTCTCTTTTCTCTTTTGGTGCTGGGGATGGAACTCAGGTTCTCATACACACTAAGCCAGCACTGTACCGCTGAGGTGGGCCTCCAGCCCTGCTGCTTCTCTCTTTGGAAGTCAGCTGGGGCAGAAGCAGCCCAGCTGGCCCCAGCCCTCTATGCTACTAGGAAGCCCAAAGCAGCCACAAGGGGAGACCCCTTGGAGGAGCCACCAAAGCATTGGACACATGCTGAAAATCTTCCTGGACTTCTCAACTCAGCCCAGTTTCCAGCAGAATTCAGCCAAGAGAATGACCCTATGTAATAGCTCCTGGTCAGAAGAGCTGTCCAGCTGAGTCCTGCCCAAATTCCTGACCCATACGGTTGTAAAAAATAATAAAGTGTTGTTGTTTTGAAGCCATTAAATGTGGGGTGGTTTATCACACAGCAGCAGTTCAATTGAAACACTGCCTTTTGTGACATCACATGTGACTCAAAACCAGTTGAAGCCACTGATTCTTTGATCATCTTGTTTGGTTCTTGTCAAGGTGACAGCCTGAGGACTGCTTGCACAGGGGCCGAGCCCACAGTCAGCTCAGCTTCTTCAAAAAGTCCACCTCTCGTCACCTGGTTGCTTGCCACCCAGGCTGCAACCAACCTTGGTCCTTGTTGCTGAGGGAGTCAGGCAACCTTCTTGACATCATCTAGAGAGGAGGCTGGGAGACTGGGAGGCTGGAGTACTGATTTGGAAAGGAACAAATTGTCTATTACAATTCTTTTCAATCTGCTGCCTGATGTGGTGTTATTCAATCCTTATTTCCTTTGGTCCTTTACTACTTGGGCTTATGTGCCCCTTTAAAGGCAATATAATTTGAATTACCTGCAGGTGCTTTCTAGCTCTACACCTGTATCACTGTCTTGATCCACATTCTCCAAAAGTCCTTGGAGAAACTGTGGCATGATAGCTCTCCTCGCCAGCTCAGCTCCCAAATGGAAAGGATCCTATCTGAAGATCCGGTATTTTGCCCCTATCCCTGGAGATCTCTGTCCTGCATTCTGTGCCCCTAGGACACTCACAGAGTTTTCAGTGTGCAGTTGATCCTCAAGAGCAAGACCCCAGGAATGGCTATGGCACACATCATCAAGTAAGCCCCCAATAGTTCAGGAACATTTTTTTTTCAGTGATGGGGATCAAACCCCAAGCCTCATGTATGCTGAGCATGTGTTCTACCACCAAGCTGCACCCCCAGCTTAGTAATACTCTTTTTAACAATATTAAATAATGACTGAGGCTGGGAAGAATCAGGGAACAAAAACATTCTACTAATCTGATCTCCGGAGTACTTATTCTAAACAAACCTATTTTCCATCCATAAAACACTAGTTAAGTAAACCACATTATTATCACACAATGGAATAGTAACAGCTATAAAAATGCATGAGGAAGTTTTAAAACTATATCGATTTGGAAAGTTATGCAGTGTCCATGATTATGTGGAGGGGTTTTCAAAATGATGTACAGAGCATGCTTCCTTTTTGTCTAAAGGGTGCTGCCAACAATAATGTACATTTATGTGCATTTGTATTTGCATATATACTGAGACAATACACAGGAAATTATAACAGTGATTACCTCCAGCGGAGGAGGAAAGAGGAGAGGGGTGCGAGAGGGTGGATGAATGACAGGGGGATTGAACTGAACTTGAAACATTTTTATTGTTTTGATTTTTGAACCATGTGAATTGCATTACCTAGTCTAAAAAAATGTTGGGGGAGAAAAAAGGATACGTACTTTGCCTAATTTGATTACAGAATAGCAGAAGAAGAAACACCAGGAGCAGAAATGTTGGATGGAATCACGCCTATTTAAACTGCTTGGAATCACTCCAGGATGAACAAAGCTTGCAGATGATGTGTAGGGGGCTAGGCAAAGGGGAGGCTTGGTCTGGGTTTCCAGGAACCCACAGCCAGGATGTGCGCCCAAGGCGGGAGGTTGGAAGAGGCAGGCTTCTGCAGCCTGAAGAATCGCACAACCCTGTGAGGGTTGTGAGAATGGGTTTCCCATATGGACCTTGGAATCTCACACTTCGACTTACGTGAATTTGGACTGACCTTCCAGATTCCACGAAAATTACTCCAATCCAGATGTTCCCTGACAGTGAGAGGAGTTCTCTAGCTGTGTTTCTGGGTGTCCTGGTCATGGGTGCAAGGTGGAAGGTTGGAATCTGTGCCTTGTGGGTCAGAGGGCTTGTGACTTTGTTATTAAACCTGGACATGAGGAAATGGATTGTACTCATTAAATTAGCTTTCTTTTCTTTCTCTTTTTAAAATAATAACTTCCTTTGAGCAGAGTATACACAACCTGCCCATTTCAGATAGGCTATGAATGAATGAAAGGATGGTGGTATAAAACTGTGAAATACTGGGGTGCAGTGGTACATACCTGAAATCCCAGTGGCTCAGGAGGCTGAGACAGGAGGATTGCAAGTTCAAAGCCAGCCTTAGCAACTTATTGAGGCCCCTCAGTAACTCAACGAGATTCTGTCTCTAAAAAAAATATAAAAAAGGACTGTGGATATGGCTCAGTGGTTGAGGGTCCCTGGATCCACCAAAAAACAAACATACAAAGTGAAACACAACAGCAAAATTCACTTTATTAGCAAGTTGTTTGAGAAATTGCGGGAAGTACTCAAATGATTTATCTCAAGACTCAGGTTTCTGACACAATGATGAAGCTGTTGCCAGTAGAGGGCAGTGGTGCCTTTATCAACTAATAAAAGAACACACACACACACACACACACACACACAGCACCACTACCACCACACATACACACACTTCTCTGCTCCCTGTCTTCAAAATTAGCTTCTTCCTATTGTTTCGGTCAAGTCAGAATGAACTGCCTTTGGCCAATTCTGAGACTTCAGTGATGGACAGTTGAGGTTACCGTCCTTTTTGAGGTTACCGTCCTTGACCACAAAGCCGGCTTGGCAAACCCACCATGTGCTGGAATGAACTTGAATTCTCTATGTTAATACCTCCTTAATAACATGCAGAAATGATGGGGATTGTCTTCTGGGAATAGAGGACACCGCCTCCTCCCCTCTCCCCTTTCTGGGCCTCTGACCCTTTTATATCTCCTGACAGGAACCATATCTAATCATGGATGAGGGGTAGCCTCAGCAAGACCTGGGTTCCTTCTGGGTGGAGGGGGCAGGCAGGGACAAGCACTGGGCCATGATTGTAGGCTGTTCAGATATTCAAGGGTACAAAGAAGCAGCTGTCGCGGCCTTGTGCTCTCAGTGAGGGAGAAACCCGCAGACTGATAATTAACCTGGGCTGCTTCTTGCCCTGGAGTTCACATCCCCGGGGCCCAGAATCCAACCCACTGTGTTCCTATCAGCACAGGGTGATGTTGTTCCTCCGGCATTCCTTTCCTCAAAATCTTTGGGAAATGAGACTTTCTACTCCAGAGTAAAAAACTAGTCCTCTACCCTCGAGCTGTTCTGGACAGTTCTTCCATCTGGTAGGCAGGAGAATTGGACGTACCACTGGCCACTTCCAAAGCTGACAGTGTGTGCACAGCCCTGTGGACAGGTAAGGGCCCACGCTGGGTGCCTCCACGTGCTTCAGGGGCACAAATCAACAAGTTGAGGAGTCACAGGGTGCCCAGCAGAGTGCCCATGGTGAGTCAAGAGAAAGTGAATTCCACAAAGTCGGGTGTGTGTAAAATCAGGTTGGGCTGAATGGGGCAGAGCATGGTGTGGTGTATGTGAGAGGGTGTCAGAAAGGACGAAAAGAAAGCACCACAGGGTCCAAATAATTGGCATCCTGAACATTTGCCCTCATGCACAAAGTGCTCCCGGTCCAGCACCTCCCCAAATCCACCTGCTCGGCTGTGATGTGGGCCTGGGCAGGGATGGCCCCATGTTTAATCAGGTTAGGCCACTATTTCAGAGCCAGTTCTCTGGGGTACACCCTTCCTACTTCTATGAATGGTGACGAGGTACTTGTGGAAATAAACAAAATTCCCGTGTTTCACATAGCAGAGACAGAAAGTTCAGAGTGGGGGATTTGGAAAGGGCTTCGTTGGGAGGCCCCCAGAAGCACACCGTGTCACTTCCAGGCATGGTTGGTAGCAGGCAGGGTGTCACTAGTTGGAATCTTGCCCTGTTACAGAGCTCAAGAGAAGAGAGGAAGAGGAGGAAGACATCAGTCTTGCTCATTGAGGCACACATTGCAGGTGCTGGGGGTTTAGGGTTCATTTGATTCAAACACTGCAGATAACAATAAGCCTATGTATGCTGTGCCCAGAAAAAATAAAAATAAAAAACTACTATGCAAAGGGGTAGTGGTCACAAAGCCAGCACCATCTATTATCTTCCTGCCCCCTTAGTAATGAAGATGTCTTGTCTCCCTGAAGTTAACCACAGTAATTACTGGGAACCCCAGGGACTACCACTGGAGGCACTGGTATACCAGCGACCTGGAAGAGCTGGAGGGCAGGTATAGTGAGCAGAAGGGGAGTGAGGTCAGCGCACACAGAGGCCACACAGTTGTGTGTGGCTGGTGCAAACCACTGCCCCAAAGATGTTTGAGAAATACTTTTAGACACAATCAACTGTGTGTCTCTCCTCCCAGATAAGAAGTTACTGAAAATATTAAAAATTAAAACTTGTTACTATATCCTGTGCCGTCTTGTGTCACATTTCATAGATAAGTTTTGACATATGACCTCACTTGATCCCCTTGTATGGATACATACAAGGGAAAAATGATCTTTTTTTTTTTCTTTTCTTTTTTTTTTTCACAAGTAAAGAAAATGAGACCCCGGGGAATAGAAGTGATTTACCAATGTTTTGCAGCTGGCATACCCCTGGGCTAAACTTCAAGCATAGGGCTTCTGACTCCAAAATAAAACCAGAGTTTCCTTTTCTTTTCTTATTTTGTACTGGGGATTGAACCCAGGGATGCTTTACCACTGCCCTACATCCCCAGCCCTTTTCATTTTTTATTTTGAGACAAGATCTCACCAAGTTGCTGAGGCTGGCATTGAACTTGTGATCCCGAGGCTGGCTTCGATCCTTCTCCCTCAGCCTCCAGAACCACTGGGATTACAGATGTGCACCACCACACCCGACCAGGCATTCTTTCTAGGGAGGGTCATGTCAGAGAAGGATGGTCTCGGTTTCTGGCCCGGGCCCCTCACCCCTCTTTGAAGGCCTATTTGGACCCAGCTCCGAGGTAAGGGCAGCACCGTTCCTGTGCACAGGCTAGGGGTCATCAGCAGAGCTCCTTGTGATTGCAGGAAAGTGGCTTGGCCTCTCTCCCCTGGAGTATAAGGAAGAAGGAAGGAAGGAAGGGGCATAGGGTATGGGTGAGGTGAAGAAGTGAGAGGAGTCCTGGTCCTAGAGTCCTATCCTGAGCTGGGACAAGTCACCCCTCTCTGAGCCTGAGATTATCCCTGTGTATAATAAGATTGCTGGTAGCTCTCAAGTGTTGGGATTAAATACCTATCTGTATTTACATGCACAGGTACACACAGTGGTGTCACCAGCTTATGAGTGTCAACACTAATTAATTCATGAAGTCATTAAGTAGCTATCACACACCTATTAGGTACAAAATAATGCTAGTGCTCGATAATGGATCAAAGGTAAGCTGGTTACTTGCATGTTTGGCTTTCAGTGTAAACCAGAACATGAATGTTGGAATATATATATATATATATATATATATATATATATATATATATGTATATATATATATATATCTTTTGCTTTTGAAACCAGGAAACCCAGGCTGGCTTTGTACCTGCAATTCTCCTGCCTCAGTCCCCTGAGTAGCAAGAATTACATGTGCTAGTAGCAAGAATGGCATGTGCCACAGAACCTGGGGTAATGTTGGCATATCAATCTGTGTGTATTAAGAAGAGGGTTGGAAATCTATGCTAGATTATCAGTGGGCTTGCAGGAAACACTGAATCCCCACTTAAATGCCAGCTGTTAGTAAGCTAACAGAGTACATCTTGCTACACACTGGCTGAATCAAATATCTAATGGCACAGGGAAATGCAGTGAAATCATAGGCTTAAGCTTCATGAACTGTCTCACTTGCCAAGTTCCCTAAGAATGGCTGATCTCACCCATAAGACATAAGCTACCATGTTGTCTGAACTCTCTCCATCATTAGTGTAGCAAAATGACTGCAGATGAGAAGGGGTTAATAAATGGTGGTATTTTGCTGATAGAGATAGTTTTATGAGGCCTGGCAGGGTAAACATCTCTCCTGTCCTCTCCTGCCTGATATCATCATGGAAGGAGACACTTCCTTCTATTTTCCAATTGCACCCATCCATCTAATACCACCATGGGGCCAGAGTGGAGGGTGGGAGCCAGGAAGGAGAGCCAGTTTACCTAAGACACAGAAAGGTGGAGCCAATTGTCCCAGCCCACACAGGCTATCACAGGCAGGAACACTAGCCAGCCCAGGAATCCATGAGCTCCACGCTGTGCTTCTAGACAGATGTTTGTGTATCCAACAGTGTTTGTTTAATGGTAGAAACATTTCAGTGGAAATCAAGACCTGGCTTCTCTGAAGCTCACCTGTTGCTTTGGAATGTATTTATTTGCACCTGGGGCCCCATCTCGGCAAACTGTTCCCTTCCTGCAGCCTGAGGGCTGATGTGTCTACGTCACTATCTCCACGGCAACGGATTGTGATATTACAAACAGCAGATTGTGCCTTGAGGTAGATAGCAAGTGGCCTGGACAGGTAAAGTGGGCCAAGCAAACTTCCTGTTTCCAGGCAAAGTCTAAAAGAAGAGCAGTAAAGTGTTCACTCACCCCTGGGCCCTCCAGACATGCTCTTCTCCAGAGCAAGAAATACCTCACAAATTGTGGTATTGTTTTTCCTCTTAATAGTCTTGCAAAGGGAGACAAGAACAGCTGTTTTCCTAACTGATCACCCCCTACCCTATCCCTCTGACAAAGAAAAAATCCTTGGTAAGGTTATGAATGAGCATAGAATCTAGATATTTAAGTGTGCATTCTGGTCATGGTGGCAGTGAACCCTTTGGGGCCTACACTGCGTTATCCTCAAAGGGAAAGAAAAAGTGAAAAGCTAGAACACCAACAGTTAACACATCTACCTACCATGAATTCCAGAGCAGCAGGGGACCTCTGCAGAGTTTGGCTGCAGTGTCCCCAACAGCCTAACCATCAGTTTCCTACAATCACAGACTGCTATTTGATCAGGCCCTCTTAATCCTACCCACCCCAGCAGGCACTGCCATCTGCTTTGTGTTTTCCATGTCCCCAAGCTTACAGCCTCCTCCTGCACCTTGACATTCTTCTAGGGCTCTGGAAATGGAATAATAGAGCTCAAAGGAAGTGGAGATAAGTGCCAATTCAAGTCCTCCGCTAGTACCCCTCTCAACCACCTACCTATGACTTCTATGCCTTGCTTCCAGGGCATGGCCACTGTTGGCTGGGCATTTTTAGCTGGGCATTTTCAGCTAGGCTTCTGAGCCTTGAGCCTCAAAATACTCAAGGCACTGAGTTAAGATCTCGGAGTACCATGACTCAAATCTAAGTGTCCAACTGAGAAACTAAGGTTCATCCTCATCCTTCACATGTAGACTACATCAAACATCTCCCAAGTTACCTCCATTTCCAAAAGTGAACGACTCTAAGGTCCTTACTCTTGAGAAGGGTGATTAGTCGTCACACTATGAGGAAGCAGGCACCCTATTGGTGTTTTGGAGAAAGCAAAACCATAGAAGGCATTCTCTGTGCCTACCAATCCTGTATGTCCAAATCTTCCCCATCCTGCAAGACCATAGTCCAAAAAGCCTCCTGAAGTAGTGGTCCTCCACAGAGCTTCCCCAAAACACACCTGGTAGGGACCTCTGAAGTCCCACGACACTGGGAATTGTCCCACGACACCCAAACCTCTCTCCAGGGATGTATCACGTTCTATAGCGAAGCATACAACTTTCCTTCCACTAGTCTTTATAAACTCCTTGAGGATGGAGTCTATGTCTGATCATCTTTTATTTGCAGTGCTGGGGACAGAACCCAGGGCCTTGCACATCAGGCAAGTGCTCTACCATGGAGCTTTACTCTCTGCCCTTGTTTTATTTTAATTTTTTAAATTTTCAGACAGGGTGGCGAGGCTGTCCTTGAACATGTGATCCTCCTGCTTCATCCTTCTGAGCTGAGGAAGCAGGTGTGCACCACAGTGCCTGGCTTATGGCTGATCATCTTTATATCCTCTTTTGTCTTGAACCTAGTAGCTGCTTAATACATCAGAGTCCATGAATAAGCATCTACAATGCAACGGGCTGCATGTGACTTCATTATCTGGACTATTTCCACTGATCCTCTCCTTTCACTTCTTAAAATGGCCTTATCTATGTCTGCTCTCTGATGGATGTGCTATTACACACACAGCTGATGATTTTTGTGCTGGGAGGTTCCCTTCCCCACCTTCCCAATCCTAGGAGGAATGTGGAGATTAATGCTATCCAAGTAGTTGTTTCTTATGGGTAATGACTTCCCCAAAAAAAGTGTTCTTATATTTCAATTAATAAAAACAGAGATCTTTTTTGAGATTTTTTTTTTCTTTTTGGCTTGTGATTCTAGGATCTGCCCTGGGGTGGGGATATAGCTTAGTGGTGGAGTGCTTGCCTAGCATGTGCAATACCCTAAGTTCAGCACCCAGCACCAAAAGACAGAGAGAGAGAGAGAGAGAGAGAGAGACAGAGAGAGAGAGAGAGAGAGACAGAGAGAGAGAGAGATCTATCCTTTAGCTACAGGTGAGAAATCTTCTTTTCCAAGATTACTTGATCCTTTCTTCCACACATATCAAAGCTTTTGCTAATCTAATCTATCTCTAACACTGGCTGTTCCTTCTCATGAACCAGAAACTATCTACTTTTAGCTATAGCTGCTTTTAGCTTTGGCTACATGTGACAGAAACACAAAATATTGGTATAAATAAGATGGAAATTTATTTCTTTTTCTCATAGGAAAAGTTTGAAGGAGATCTTGATAGTGCAGGAGTACTAGGGGGCCTTTCTAATATCATCAGGGACCCAGAATCCTTCTATCTGGAAGGACTGCTGTTCTCAAAACTTGTCTCTGACCTCATGGTTCAAGATGGCTGCTTGAGCTCCAGCTTCCATGCCAACAGCTAACCAGCAAAAACAAAGAAATAGAAAAGAAGGATATACTTCTTCCATTTAAAGATATTTCCTAGGATTTTCCCACAACATTTCCACTAGATCCACAAGGGAAGCTGATAAATGTCTTTTTTTTTTTTTTTTGCTTAGTTTGTAAATCCTAAAATTTAGAAATGTTTTTCTAGCAAGGTGCTATGTTGCACGCCTGTAATCCCAGTGGCTCGGGAGGCTGAGGCAGGAGGATTTCGAGTTCAAAGCCAGCCTCAGCAAAAGCGAGGTGCTAAGCAACTCAGTGAGACCCTGTCTCTATATAAAATACAAAATACGGCTGGAGATGTGGCTCAGTGGTTGAATGCCCCTGAGTTAAATCCCCGGTACCTGAAAAAAAAAAGAATTATTTTTCTAAGGAAGAGGGCAATAGTAGACACTGGGAACAACTAGCTGATTTGCCTTTCTCTCTTCCTGAATAATTAATTTTTCATCCTTGAGGGAACAGTTTTCTCATTCCTCAATAATATGGGTAGGCAGGATCTCTATGTCTGTCTTTGCTCTTCATAGACTGGAAACTTATCCAGGGGACCAGGAACTTTGGTGGCGTGAGGGGACTCCAAGGTAAAGCAGAGTCAGCTGACTTTTCCAAGACACGTGAGAAATAAAGCCATACAATGGCCTTGACCCCCCTTTAGGAGGCTCCGTTGGGTCTGAGTCAGAAGCATGGGCCATCAGTCACTTTCACTGTGTTGGTGTATGCCAGGGTGGGGGAGGTACGGGAGTCTCAGCCAAAAGCAACTTCAGAAAGCCATAGATAAGGCATCTGTGCCCGGTGGCACTGGGTTCCAGTGCATGCATTCCAGCTGCAGCACGTGGACCTGCAACAGGCCTCCCTGGTGCCATCTTGCCTCTCATCGCTCCACCCTCCTCTCGCAGCAAGAACAACACCACCTGGACCAGCCAAACCACCCCCACGCAGTGTGGCAGTCTCCTGACACCTGGCAGGTAGCTTGGGACCATGAGAGGCAGAGCACCCAGCTGCATCCATTCTTGGGGGCCCTGAGTTTGGAAGCAAATGGATCTTTGCCTGGGCTGGTGATGACGTGCAGACTGAGCTGTTATCATCCTGAATCTGGCCCGGCCCCTCCAGGTCTGATGCTGCCTAATTGAGTGGGACCTGCCCTCCCACTGATGTTTTCTCCTCCACAGAGCCTCAGGAAAGGTATTTGGGCTGGCAGTTTTTCCTGCCTCCTCTCCCAGGGCACCAAGTCCTTGGAACATCCCACAGACAGAGGGGTGACGGTTCCATTTCTTAAACTACTTATGAACATACAATTATCTGGGAGAATCGGTGGATACCAGTTGCAGGACTATCTGGCGCTGGAAAGCAAGGTGCAATGGTTCCATCTGAGATTCAGTGGACCTGCAAGGGAAGAGGTACAGCCTTCTTCCCCAAGTGCCTTTCTCAAGGAGCAAGGGAACTCCTATTCAAATGCTGGGGTGGAGCTTAGTGGCAGAGTCCTTGCCTGCCACAAGTGAGGCCCTGGGTTCCATCGGTGGAAAAAGAAAATCAAAAACAAACACAAATGAGGCATATGTCTGTCCTTCAGAAACATTCTCTCTTCATGCATGGGATGACACCCTCCTGTCTTCAGACAAATAAATCATTCTTATTCCTCATTCACAGATGGGGCCACTAAATCTTGGTCACTGGGAAGGGACATAATTTCCTGTTCTATCTGTATATTCTTGCATAGGTCATATAACCTCTCTAAAGGGATGCTGGGGCCAAAGTCAAGTCCAGCACTAGTGCTGGATCTGCAATGTTGGACTCTTGCTTTTCTTGAAAAGACTGAAATTAGAGAGTTTACTCTGAGGGACAATTAGACTCGTTCATTATCATGCAGGTTGCCCCTCCCCCTCTCCCTCCCCCTCCTCATTTAGTTGTGTCTTGTATTAGAGATGGAACCCAAGTCTTGCACATTCTAGGCAAGTGCTCTACCACAGACCTACACCCCTAGCAGCCTCCTCTTTCGCCCGCCCCCTTCTGCTTGACAAAACTGTTGTCCTTTAAAAATGAAATCTACAACCTGGGCTGGGCAGCTCACCCTGTTAATCCCAGAGACTTGGGAGGCTGAGGCAGGAGGATAACAAGTTCGAAGGCAGCCCCCGCCACTTTGCAAGAACCTGCCTCAAAATAGAATATAAAGGACTGGAGATGTGTCTGAGTGGTAGAGCACCCCTGGGTTCAATCTCCAGTGCCACAGAAAGAAAGAAGAAAGAAATCTTCATTCATATGTCTTCATTCTTCCTTATCCCCGGGCCACGTCCAGCTCCCACTCTTCTTCCCAAAGGAAACCCCATTGCCAGTTTGGGTTGTGACCTCCTGGCCCCAACCACACAGCTACCCATTGGCATGTAAAGGATCCTTCCTCTCCTTTCTTTACAAAGGTTGGAGAGAACAAGTGGCATGAGCCCACCCAGGAGGAGGCCTTTCCAGGGTGTGGTAGAGGACCACAGAGCACTGAGCACCTGCAAAATAATAGCCAGGAGCCAGGCATCACGGGACTGTTCCCTGTCTGCTTCCGAGAAGTATTCCAGGCTGGAAAAATGATGGCATGACCTTCTTTCCAGATAGGCAAAATCAGACAGAGAAGTCAATGTGCTTGAGGGCACGGTGACTCCTGTACCAGTGAGGACCTTGCCAGAACTCCTCACAGAAATTCCCTGCTCTGAAGCATGGCATTCCTGAGTCTCTCTTTTGGTTTTAGGAAAATGAGGTATAATAGAAAGGCTGTTAATGGTCATCATTAGTATGCCTGGGGTCTGCTGTTCTTACAGTTAATTAAGAACTTTTTATGTCTTATGTTGTCTCCATATAAAAAAATGAATGGGGACTATTTCCCATTCCTCCCTGGGATTATTAAATTTTAAAAGTCACGTTTTAGCTGGGTGTTTTAGCATGCTTGTAATCCCCACAACTTGGGAGGTTGAGGCAGAAGGATTGCAAGTTTGAGGCCAGCCTCAGCAACTTAGACCTTGTGTCAAAATACAAAAGTAGAAGGGACTCGGGATGTAGCTAGGTGGTAAAGCACCCCTGGGTTTAATCATTTTTGCAAGGAAAAATCTAGGAAACCAAGTAGCAACGCTCAACAGAAAGAGCATGGTTTTCAATCCTGGCTCTTCTCCTTTCTAACTGGGGTCCTTTTTTTTTTTTTTTTTTGAAACATTCCAAGTCTTAGTTCCTTCCCTCCATACTTTAAAGTAGTGCTTTCAACTGACGTCACACAGTGATTCCAAGAGGACTGAATGAGACAATACAAAAGAAGCTAGGCTGGTGCCTGGCACATGATGGGTATTTGGTACATGGTTGGTTTTATACCCGTTTTGTTTTCTTTGAGAGAGGCATTGTCTTCCTCCAATTAGTTTAATCCAGTGCACTTCATGCATTTTTTTAAAAATATGAAATTCTTTCTATACTTCCAAATCCATGGACTGTCAAAACCCCCAGTCTTCGTGACAAGCTGGAAGGTTTTTAAAAATGTTCGTAACAATGGTTCATTGAGAAAGTCCTGCAAATGAAATGAACAGCTGAGGAAATTTTCCAGATAATTCCCAACTCAAATCGGGTAATGCCTGTTCTGATTGATCTGGACAGTTGTGTCAGATCTCTGCCCTATCTTGCCTTAAAACAGCCCAGTTATTTCACAAATTCTTTTGTTTCATTTTTTTAAATATATAATGTTGGTTCATTATTTCAGATTCAAAGATTTTCTCTTTGAAGGAAAGAATATGGCTCTATCTCTTACTCAAATGCGGCTTGGAAAGACAAATAAAATTCCAAATAATAATTACAATAGCCTTGCTAGAAGTTGTCTTTTGAAAAGCCAGAAATGCAGCCCTATATATTGTCTCATTTGTTTTTATTGGGTTTTCATAAAAGACTCAAGCCCTATATGGGTACTACCAATTTATAGGAGAAAAGTGAAGCCCAGAGAGGTTACCACAGTGGTCCAAGATCACACAGTGAAACTACTGTCAAATCTGAACCACAGTTTCCAGTGTGGTTAAGAAAGTTTAGAGAAATCCCAGCATCTTTTGGGGCAGGTCCAGCCTCACAAGAGATACATATGTCCTGACCCCTGTATAATTTAAGAAAGGACACCTTGAGGGAATATGCCCCAGAGTTGCTAGGGCCTTAAAGTAAAACTCTAGTTCTGGGAGATGGATCTCAGTAAAAAGGTTCAAATGTGCTTAGAAACACTAGTCACGCTTTTGCCTTATTGCAGATCCATAGCGTAGAGGCTCTGAATTCTTAAAACCTGGTTAGCACAGCATTTCCCAAACAAATTTGGTCTAGATACTCTCCTTTCTCTTTCCCTAACCTCCTTTCTTATTCCATAGGGCACATTTGGGGAAACACTGTTTGTGTTAACTGCGTTAGCAGCTTTCTGTCTGGGTAACCTGCAGAAGTGGGAGAAACTTAAGGGACCTGAAAAAGTTTGGAAAGGTTAAAAATATTACCAAGTAAAAGCTTTGCCTATGTCCTAGTTGTGCTTGGGGATGAGCTCAAATTCAAGGTTTTAGTAACACTATATAGAAAAATACCAAAGACTTGGGGACAAGCTTCCTTTATGTTCCTGAAGAAGTGAGTTTCTATACATCAAAGTAATTTCAGAATATTATTATTATGCATTTGTAGGTAGTTTTAGAGTTTACAAACTCCTTGATATGTTGGTATAACATAATACTTGAAGGCATTAAAATACAGTACTAATATCTCTTTTATGATAAGAACACTGGCTTTCAGTAAGCATGAACAACTCCTTTGAGAACCAGAAAGCATTAAAAAATAACTGAGTTCTATGGTTCCTGAACCTGACTCCACATCAAAAATAGTGTCCTTGCTGTTGGTGGTGCACACCTATAATCCCAGCAGCTCGGGAGGATGAAGCAGGAGGATCTGGAATCCAAAGCCAGCCTCAGCAACTTAGCAAGGCCCTAAGAATGTTGGCAAAACCCTGACTCTAAATAAAATATTTAAAAAGGGTTGGGGATGTGGTTCATTGGTTAAGCACAGCCCCCCCCCAGTTCAATTGCTGGTACCAAAAAACAAACAAACAAACAAAAATATTGTCCTTGTTAAAATCATAGTTACCCAGAAATTCTGCCTCTGTGGGTCTTGTATCCATAGGGGTCTTGGAACCAATGCCCTACAGATACCAAGGGACAAATGTGTTTCATGGAGCAAGGCACTATGACCTTGCAAACAAGACAGGACAAGCACCAGAAGGTAGGCAAGCAGGAGCATCCCTGTGAGCTCCACCCAGCTAAACGTCCTCTGATTACTTTAATTCCTGGACTTCCCTCCCCTGCGGGCACTGCACTTTCACCCTACCTGAGACGGCATGCCTGTGCGCATGTGCATGCGCTTGCAGCCTAGTTAACAGGTGCCGCCACCAAAACAGGTATTTGAGGTGCTTTAACCTTTACCTCCCTTCCCCTGGTGTCTTTTCTAACCCTAGAAGGCACACAGAAAGGAATGCAAGGACATAACTTGGACAGGTGAGAAGGACAGCACATGTGACAAGGCGGTTATTTCCTTATTGAGTCAACAATTATTTTATAACTGGCTCCTGCAGGGCTGTCATTGTTAGGCTCAACTAACCAAGGTCAGTTAGGCCAAGACTGGTCTCTTTGGCAGTTCCCAGACTGGTAAGAGAGAAAAGACCTATGCCATAATGAGAACACAAAGACAAAGGTACTAGATGCTCCACAAGAAACAAGAAAGCCCTATGGGACTTGGAAGAGGTATATTTAGCTTGGACAATCCCAGAAGGCTTCCTGAAGGAAGCAGAATTTGAGTTGCTACCATTACCATGCAGCTCCTCTGAGCTCCAGGACCAGTCACCCAGTCCTACTGGGATACCTTCCAGGATCCAACTCACAGTTCTGGCTCCCAACTGAGAAATGACACCCTTACACTGAGCCAGCCTGGGGTCCTGTAGCCACAGTCCTTAATCACTTATTCCAAGGAACTGTCAGATTTTCCTGAATGAATCTGTGCTTTAAAGTGATAAGGGCTGGGGGCTGGGGAAATGGGGATAGTTTTGCAAGTTAATCCATTGATAATTTGCCTGCTCCTTCCCTGTATTCTCAGGCCCAGCCCCTAGGAGACAGCCCAGCTGTGCAGAAAGAAGAAAGGACCCTGTGCTGGACACAGGTTGACAATGAAGTCAATGAAGCACAGCAGGGAGGAGATAAAGGCACTTTCCAGGGCCTCACTGCTGTGGGGTGACTTGTCCAGTTAATTTTTCTCCTTCCTCCTCCCTCACCTTGCTGGCTCTAAAGGTCCCAGAAAGATGTGTGGTCATGTTCATCTGAGATTGGCAAAGAGGGTTGCCAGGAGACCTGTGTCCCTGCTGCAATTGTCTCTGGCACTCCTGGAAGAAGACACAGATTATGTTGGCTTATATGGGGGAGATGAGAGGGGTAGAAGCAAAGAGGGTAAGAGGCACAGCAAAGGCCACACAGAGAATGCTACCCAGAACCCTGGAAAGCATCTGAGCCCTCAGAATGCTCAAATGAGCACTTTTCCCATGATGGTTAATTTTTCTCCAATCATTGATCCGTTTCTCCATTCCACAGAAATTTCTCAAACACGTAACATAATGCTGCCACAAATTAATTTTTTTTCCAGTGGCCATTTTGTTTTATTTTATTTTTCAGTATTGGGTATCAAATCTAGGACTTCCTATGTGCTGGGCAAGCTCTCTACCACTGAACTATACCCCTAGCCCACCATGGCTTATTTTCAAATATTAATCTCAGGATAAACTGTAACCCGAAGTAAGAGAAGAAAGTCTTTGAAATTTTAAGGAATTTTAAGCCTGATTCCATTAGTTTTAAGACAGTTTACATGTGCCTGGTTCAACTCCTTTTAACAGTGCAAAATTCCATAATCACTGAACTGATTTATTCTTTGAGAACAGATACCCACACATATTTGCTGTTATTAACAATGTATTTATTCATTTATTCGTTCCTTCACTTGGAAAATATTTTTTAAGTATTTCATGCTACTGAGTTCACTCTGGTGGGAGAATGGAGTTCCTGATGGGGAGGTAGACCAGCAGGGGGCCCCCAGATAGAATGAACATCTCTTCCTTGTCCAGGACTTGGTAGCTCCTGTCTTGCTGCACTTTGCCTAGACCCCTGTGAAGAGGTACCACAGACCTTTGTGCACAGTAAAGAGTTTTGGCAACTGTACCAGGGTCCCACAGCTGCAAACAAGCACCAGACACACCCGAAGAGATTCTCACATAAAGCAGGCCTGTGAATGGTATGCTGAGGAGGGAATTCAGACCTCTCCGTGGAAAGCCTGCTGAGCCTAAGAGCATAGACTCCCTCCTATTTTCCATGGGCAAGTGTTCAAGGCTTTTACAGAGGAAGGAATGAGGTTATCTCACCCAAGAAAAGAAATCAAGATCAAGTAGCCACTCACAAAGGTGTGCTCCTGACCTTTCAAAGGCCTTTTGCATCATTTGTTGGAGGGGGCTGTATAGGACCCTCAGGGTCGGGAAAAGAAGGAAGCAGCTCAAGGAGAACAGGTTGGTGATTTAAATGGAAGCCAGAGTTGCAGGCACCATTATTCACCTCTTTGGAACCGAGGCAGATGGAGGCTAATGGAGGCCAAAAGCATTTGGAATCACTTTTACAAGTAACTTTGGCTGGGGCATTTAAGTGAAGGTGGGGCTGAGGGGGACAAAACCCTGACTCCACTAGGAGGTAGTAGCAGAGATGAGGAAGGAAATGGCCCCCAGGCCTTGGGGCCAGGCTTTGGCCCAGGATTCAGAATGGCTGGGGCCTCTCCCAGCCACATCAAGGTTACCCCAGTACATGACCCAAGACCATGCACAGATGAGGCTCTGAATTACTCATTAGCCAGCCTGGGTACTGGCCCCCATGTCCCTGTCCTTGGCCACAAACAGATGAAAGCTGAGCCGCCAGCTCAGGGAGAGGCAGGCCTGATAGTTGGGTAGCTATCTCAGTCTCTGGCACTATCAAAGCCTGGTGCAGCCAAGACAGAGCAGGGAGCTAGACTTCCTAACACGTCGGTGCCCTGTGTGTCTCCTCTCCTCTTAGCCCTCACCCAAACAAACAGAGAAAAAAAAATCATCATTAGTGGAGAGGGGACTTTAATAGATGGCTCCAGAGACAAAGAGTGCTTGAGTCACCTTCTGCAAGGGCATGCCAGGATTTGCTGACGGGAAGGAAGAAATTTTTCTGAAAGTAAGTCTATGGAATGAACTGCCCTCCCTTACCTCAAGGGGCCCCTCAGGTGCAGACTCAAGGTATGACCAAGCCATCTTGAAGCCTTTGTCCTGCCCAACCTCTGCCTTCCTATCTCCTGCCCTGGCTAATGGGCCATTAGTCAATATGTGGCCATGTCTCCCCAGCTTGTCCAAGCTCTCCTCACACCCCTCACTGACTGAGTTGGAGAGGTCTAGAAAAGAGCAAGACTTTCCCTCAACACTCCCACAGAATCCATTTGGCCACTCTAAATCTTATAGGAGTGGGCACATTCCTGAGGATGCTCAGTTTAGGATGTACATGTACTGGGTGAAGCCCAGTGATTAAAATGCTCCTTGGTTCAATCCGCAGTACCACCCCCTCCCAAATACATACAGGGGCCATGACCATGGAATTTTGCAGTAGGGAAGAGAAATCAAGCTCCAATCCACAGACAGCATGGGCAAGTGGGAAACAGGGTAAGGATCAGTGGATGGAAATTCACTAAGGGGAGGCAACAGGGGTAAGGGGGATTTTGGCTAATCCAACAATAAAATTTTTGCTGCAGAAATCACTGGGGGATGGTGAAAAGGAGGAACCTTATCAGATATGGGGGTGGAGGTGTTCCTTGCTTAACTGTACCAAATACAATGGACTTTCTTCTTGATCAGTGCAAAGCCAGAAGATAAAAGAATGGAGAAAGATTTATTTTCCCCAGCAAGTTAAGGAGAGCACCTAGGTATCTGCAGAGCAATGCTCTCTTCCAAGAAAGGGTATTTCACCTGGGGAGCCTAAATATATTCATTTAGGAAGGAAAGTGCCTATAATTCCAGCTATCCAGGGGGCTGAAGCAGAATCACCAGCCTACATAGCTTAGCAAGACCCTGTCTCAAAATAAAATTTTAAAAAAGTTCTGAGGATATAGCTCAATGGTAGACCACTCCTGGGTTCAATCTCTAGTACCCCTACCTCCCTACAGGGGTGGACACATTCCTGAAAATGTTCAGTTTAGGATGTATATTTCTGAGCATGCCCAGATTAGGGTCATAGTTCAAGAAGGAAAGATGACAGACACATTTTTGGACCTGCTCAAGGTCATAAAGCACATACTGAAAGGTTAAGATGGTGGACAAGATGCCAGGGTTGTGGCTCAGTGGTAGAGTGCTTGCCTAGCATCTGTGAGGCACTGGGTTTGATCTCCAGCACCACATAAAAAAAATAAAATAAAGGTATTGTGTCCATCTACAACTAAAAAAAATTTTTTTAAAAAAGATGGTGGACAGGAGTAAAGATTTGTTCCCAGGATGTAGGCTCCCTATTTACCTCTCTTATTGTTTCTTTTGCTGAGAAAAAAACTTTTTAGTTTGAGTAAGTCCCATTTGTTGATTCTAGTTATTAACTCTTGTGCTATGGGTGTCCTATTGAGGAATTTGGAGCCCGACCCCACAGTATGTAGATCGTACCCAACTTTTTCTTCTATCAGACACCGTGTCTCTGATTTGATATCAAGCTCCTTGATCCATTTTGAGTTAACTTTTGTGCATGGCGAGAGAAAGGGATTCACTTTCATTTTGTTGCATATGGATTTCCAGTTTTCCCAGCACCATTTGTTGAAGATGCTATCCTTCCTCCATTGCACGCTTTTAGCCCCTTTATCAAATATAAGATAGTTGTAATATTGTGGATTGGTTTCTGTGTCCTCTATTCTGTACCATTGGAGCCTACATCCTGGGAACAAATCTTTACTCCTCACACTTCAGATAGAGCCCTAATATCCAGAGTATACAAAGAACTCAAAAAATTAAACAATAAGAAAACAAATAACCCAATCAACAAATGGGCCAAGGACCTGAACAGACACTTCTCAGAGGAGGACATACAATCAATCAACAAGTACATGAAAAAATGCCCACCATCTCTAGCAGTCAGAGAAATGCAAATCAAAACCACCCTAAGATACCATCTCACTCCAGTAAGATTGGCAGCCATTATGAAGTCAAACAACAACAAGTGCTGGCGAGGATGTGGGGAAAAGGGTACACTTGTACATTGCTGGTGGGACTGCAAATTGGTGCGGCCAATTTGGAAAGCAGTATGGAGATTCCTTGGAAAGCTGGGAATGGAACCACCATTTGACCCAGCTATTCCCCTTCTCAGTCTATTCCCTAAAGACCTAAAAAGAGCATACTACAGGGACACTGCTATATCGATGTTCATAGCAGCACAATTCACAATAGCAAGACTGTGGAACCAACCTAGATGCCCTTCAATGGACGAATGGATAAAAAAAATGTGGCATTTATACACAATGGAGTATTACTCTGCATTAAAAAATGACAAAATCATAGAATTTGCAGGGAAATGGATGGCATTAGAGCATATTATGCTAAGTGAAGCTAGCCAATCCCTAAAAAACAAATGCCAAATGTCTTCTTTGATATAAGGAGAGCAACTAAGAACAGAATAGGGAGGAAGAGCATGAGAAGAAGATTAACATTAAGCAGGGATGAGAGGTGGGAAGGAAAGGGAGAGAGAAGGGAAATTGCATGGAAATGGAAGGAGACCCTCAGGGTTATACAAAATTACATACAAGAGGAAGTGAGGGGAAAGGGGAAAAAAACAAGGGGGAGAAATGAATTACAGTAGATGGGGTAGAGAGAGAAGATGGGAGGGGAAGGGAGGGGAGGGGGGATAGTAGAGGATAGGAAAGGCAGCAGAATACAACAGACACTAGTATGGCAATATGTAAATCAGTAGATGTGTAACCGATGTGATTCTGCAATGTATATACGGGGTAAAAATGGGAGTTCATAACCCACTTGAATCAAAATGTGAAGTATGATATATCAAGAACTATGTAATGTTTTGAACAACCAACAATAAAAATTATTTAAAAAAAAAGATGGTGGACAAGAATGCTTCTGGGCATGCTCAATGCAATATTTTAATAAGCCAAGTTTGCTCTGAAATCTAAAAGAAAAAGTTGGAGTGGCTCAGTGATCTTGAAGATGATGGATGTTTCTTCATGACCTTCTCCAAAGAGTTTTAGCTGAAACAAAAGGAAAGGACACTTTCAAGGTGTGTTAATATAGAAGTTTACCTCTAAAGAATTTCACTTATCAGCTAACAAACACTTCAGCATGGTTCTTTGCTAAAACTGGATTTTGGCTGGACATAGTGGAGCACACCTGTAATCCCAGCTATTTGGAGAGGCCAAGGCAGGAGGATCACAAGTTCAAGGACAGCCTGGGCAACTTAGTGAGGCCTTGTCTCAAAATAATAATTAATCTTTAAAAGAGTCGGGGGAGGTAGCTTGGTGACGGAGTGCTTGCCCACATGTGCCCTGTTTAATCCTTAGTCCTGAAAAATAGGACAAAGAAAAACAGAACAAAACTGGATTTTACAAGGAAGTTGCTAGATGGGTCTAGGAAAAGGTTAAGGCGCCTGATGACAGTTTGGTCAAGCAAGACTCTTTGTCTGAAGAAGACATGTTTGACAGCTGGCCACTGGGAGTTCAATCTTCTCACTTGGCATTCTAATTGCTTCTCCTCTTGCGGTCCCATCCCTCGGTGCTTTTCCTGTCTCCTTTGCTTTCTTACCTTCTCCTTCTGCCCCTTAGATCTAGATTTGCTTCTCACCTTTCTTTTCTCCTGCAATCCTGTTGCTGTTCTGTGGTTTCAATCATCATCTATTCTCTTTGCAGTTTCCAAACCTGTTATCTCCAGTTCCCTCCCAGTCATGTTTCAGATTCCCAGTTCCATCTTGAAAGCGTCTCAGATCAGCACCTTGCCACAGCCAGGCTACTTCTTTCAGGTTCTCTTTGCCCCTTGTTTGGATTTTTCAATGGCCTGAATCACTTCTGTCATTTTATTTTCTTGCTATATTCCTGAGTCTCCTTAATTTCTCTTCGTTTTGGGGGGACAGAGGTACCAGGGATTGAACTCAGGAGTGCTTAACCACTGAGCCACATCCCCAGCCCTATTTTGTATTTTATTTAGAGATGGGGGTCTCACTGAGTTGCTTAGCACCTCACTTTTTTGCTGAGGCTGGCTTTGAACTCATGATCCTCCTGTCTCAGCCTCCTGAGCCACTGAGAGTACAGGCGTGTGCCACCACACTGGGCCTTAATTTCTCTTCTTAAATATCTCTTTTCTCTGTCCTACTACTAAAGATCATCAGTGGTCTTGAGACCTACAATTTTTTTTTTTTTTTTGTGGTGCTGGGGATTGAACCCAAGGTCTTGTGCATGCTAGGCAAGCACTCTACCAACTGAGCTATATCCCTAGCCCGAGACCTACAAATTTATGTCCACATTTCTCCATACCCCTCTGTGCTCTTGCGCTGACCCATTCTCTCCTCTCCTCTCCGATCTTGCATCCCAGGATGAGTCACTATTTCCCCAAAGTAGTTCGGTGCTTTGACTCTCTGTGCCCTCCTCATAGACTCTTGCCCACTCTTCAGGGTACAACCAGGATAACTCTTTATGGAGCTGGTCTTGTTCCCATGGCAGATGTGCCCCTGTACTTAAACTTCCCTTAGCACTTGGTTATTTCATGTCTTCAGGTATTTGCCTACAGTTTGGAGATGGTCCATGAGGTTTCAGTGAGTCTGAATTCTGGCCCAGCAACTTTCTAGCACTGTAACCTTGGGCCTTTTACTTTGAGACTTCTTCTTTTCTCTTTGCTTTCATCTATAAGATGGGCAGAAGGTCTTATGATGGAAGTTAGAAGCAAAACATGTAAAAAACAAGTGCTTACCAGGCTTTAGTGATTAATATCATGACACATATTTATTCCCCACTAGCACATAAATTCCTTGAAATTGGTGCTTAAGACTTCTGTTCATTTTTGCATCAACCCCTGTAGGAGCAGGGTACTAGGAATGCAGAAATCTTTCAAGCCAGCTCTTGCATGCCGACGCAACTGGAGGCTTTGAGATTTTCTCGTCTCCTGTGCCATCACTCTGACAACTGACCCACTCTGTCCCAAGGCAGAGCCTCCATGAGGTCCACTCCAATCCTTTCCAGACTTCTACCTCTGTTTCCCCACCCAAAGTACCTCAGTATCTACCCCATGCCATATGTAGAAGATGTTATTGAGGACTGCTCATGAAAGAATTCGGCTGTGGGTAGAGATGAATGTGTAGAGTTTCTCACTGGCATAGGAATTGTAAATCACTGTAAAGTTAGGATGAACCCCTAGGAAGTCATGCCATGCAAACCGCAATTCCCTAAACCCCTGTAAAAAATGGCCCCGAAACCCCTGGAGACCTGGCAGGGGATGCCTTTCTGTTGCTTGGCACTTTCTGTTCTGATTCTGGCTGAACCCCAGCAGCCCAGAGGCATAGAAAAACTAAAAGCCGCAGCACCCATGCCCCAGATAAGAATGCTATCTGGGCCCCTGGACACTTTCTCCCCACATCCCCTAAAGCAGAGGGAAATCCCTATGGATCTTCAGGTTATAAATAGGGAAAATACAGGGGCACTAGGCTCTCTGGGGTGGCCTCTTTATTCTGTCTCCCTTGCCTACTTCTAGTGGCTGGTCCTGGAATCAAGGCTTGGGATTGTCCATCAGTCAGGTGGATGTCCCAGCTAGGAATGACCACAGGGAAGTGGATCTTTAGCCTCTGCAGTTGTGCTGGGGAATGCTGGAGGCCAAAGCCCTTGAGCCTGGGAGGGGAGCACGCTGGTTGCAGATGGGAGCCTGCAAGATGCTTTGATGTTCCGAGCAGGATGGGAGGCGTGGGAAGTGAGACGTCTGTTCCCCTGAACTCCCACGAGGCAGAGCCTTTCCGTTATCTTATAGGCCTCAGCATAGCCTAAAGGTGCTGGCTAAAGTCTGTCTTGGCCCAGAGTAAATCAGGCCAGAAGCAAAGAATACACTTGAATGAAAGTGGAAAATCAGACACTGTGCAGGAGAAAGCTCTCCTTTCCAAAATATATATGCATCAAAGTGTACCCCTGTCTAGCTGGGACAGGAGCCATCAAAATGCAAATGTGGGTTTTGAGAATGCTAATGTTGGAAGTGGAGAACAATACGGAGACAGACTTCTTGGGGCCAGAGAGAGGGCCCCAGGGCAGGATGTGGGAGCCGAGTGGGGGCAGGGATGAAAGGGGAAGGAAGCAGTGTGAGAGGGCCTGGAGATGAGAAAACAGCGGGAGCCGGTTGAGGTTGAAAGACTGCTGGGGCAGCACTAGCAAAGGGGAGTGCTGAGAGGACGGGTCAGAGGACCTGACCGCTGACCGCTGACCTGAGGCTGCATGCCCAGGGAAGAGTAGGGTGAGTTCAGGGAAATTTCTCTGAGTGGCAGCCCAGCGGGGTGGACAGTCAGGACGTGCCTGGAGTCCCGGGCTTGGACTTGAGGTCAAAGCCTGGAGAAAGAGACAGAAGGTCCTGTGTTCTGTGAGACTCGGGAAGCCAGGAGGCATTTTCTGTTTAGGCACAAGTGACATGTGAACGAGAGGGTTTGAAAACAGGGGCCTGAAAGCCGAGTACCACGCCAAAATGAGGGTTGGATTGAGTAATCACGTTGAGAGCTGCTTCTTTGGGTTTAAATCATGCTGTTGCCAGTGTAGACGAATTGCTTTCTCTGTGCTTCACTTTCTTACCTGTAACAGGGAGATCATGGCCTCTGTGAGGACAGAATAAGTGAAAACAGAGTGAGGCATGGGACAGAGGCTGTTTGGGTGCGTGCTGTCATCTTTATAGATGAAGAAACGGAAGAGCAATCAAAAATTGAAGATGTCATGCATGTGACATTCAGACAGCAAGAGGGTGACAGAAACTCCATTCCAGCCCAGTTGGTCAGGCCTGTGCCAATCCACTGGGTCATACTACCTGCCTCCTCTGGTAGTGGGGTGAGCTACCTTGTACTGAAAACAGACCCCAGGCATGGGCTGCAGGAAGGAAACCTGAAAGGTGAAAAAGTCAAAGATGAGCGGTCAGAGGTCAGAGGTCAGGGAGCCAGTGCCCAGGAGGAGGGCCTGAGCCCCTGAGTAGTGATGGTGGTCAAAAAAATAAAAAAGTACAATTCTGGGAGTGGGTGCTTTTCTTTGGGGGGTGGGTAAAAGGTAGGGTGCTTACTTTTGGTTTGGGGACTTGTTCACTCACTTATCAGCAGTACCTTCTGTTTTTGTTGTTGTTTTGTGGTGCTGGGGATTGAACCCAGGGTCTTGTGCATGTGAGGGAAGCACTCTACCAACTGAGCTATGTCCCCAGCCCTCTCAGCAGTGCCTTCTGCAGCCCCACCACCCCCGCCCCCAGTTCAAGTTCACTGCTGCTTCACTGTGCCTTCCCAATTAGACTGTAAGTTCCTGGAAGGCAAGGATTTGTGTCCCACCCTTGTTTGCACCCTCCAGGGGTTTGTACAGC
Source organism: Marmota monax (assembly GCF_021218885.2). Lineage (NCBI taxonomy): Eukaryota > Metazoa > Chordata > Mammalia > Rodentia > Sciuridae > Marmota > Marmota monax. The sequence goes on from NW_026694818.1 coordinate 182,275, forward strand.
ACATGGTGAATGAATGGTCACTGAATGAGTTCATTCACTAGAGTCTCTCTGGGGCCAGGCCCTGGGCTAAGCTGTGGGAACACATAGATGAAGACGATATGATCCCCGATTGCTGCCCTGGTGCAACTCATTAGTCTAGTGAATGAATAAAAGGAAGAAAGAATGAATGGAAACTGTGGGAAGGGCCAAGCCCTTGCGCTAATTGCTTTATGAACTGCTAGATAGCACAGAGATTCACCCCTCTGATACCCTGCCTTCTCTCACTCTAGCCGAACCCACAGCTTGGTTGTGCTGAGTCTTGGCTCAAAGCACAAGGGCTCAAAGGCCCTTGGTAAGTTCATATTTGGGTCTCAGAGCTCTGAACAAATGCTCTCTTTTCTAGAAAAAAAGGGCCTGTTTTCTCCTACACACAGTCCAGGAGAGGAGGGTTCAGAGGGATGACTGGCTTCCTGGAGTTATTCACATCCACTTCACTAGGCTCTCCTGGGACCCAAGACTGCCAGGGGTCACAGGAGACCGAAGGCAAGAGGAGTTGGAAGTCTTTCACACAGGAAGCCAAATGGTCTCCCAGGTAGTACTATGGGAAGTCACGGCCATTCCTACCCAAAGCTCCACCTTTTCAAGTAGAGACACCATCTCACACATGCAAGCTCAGCAGAAGGGTTCAGTGAAAATGCTGCATCTTGTAGAGATGGGCATCTTTGCAAAACATCCCTCGTCGCATAAGTGAGCCAGTGATACATTCCCTCTTCCATGGAAATACATAGTGTAGGGCAGCCACGTGTGTCCCAGGAAACTGAAAGTGAAACAGGTCAGGGGTGCTTCTAGAGCCCACACAGAACAATAAGCAGGAGGGAGCAAGATTGGCTCAGGGGCCACAAGCAGAGCCTGGCAGAACTTCAATGCAATGGGACTGGCCGCTAAGAGCCTCATGTGAAACAGAAAATGGCCTGCTCACTACACCTCCTCCACTGGCTTTGCCCAGAGTAGGCACTGCACCTACACTGTGTGGGAGCAGGAACAATCCCTGCCCTGGAGAGCCAGCCCTAGTGCAAAACTAAGACACCCTCCAACTAGTGGAGGTAGGGATGAGTGATCATTGCCAAGTTCATAGGAAGGGAGAGGATGAGAGAAAATTGGACATGTTTATAAGACTTGTGGCCCTGTGAATCTATATGCATATCTACTCTGTCTATATTCCAGAGCAATTGAGAATGACCACAGCAAATATGAAGCAAATTTCTCGTAGTGTGGTAAAGAGCTGGATTTTACAATCTGGCATGCACTTTGTACATGGAGGAAAAGGTGGGGTATCTGTGTTCACTATCATTCCCATAATCTTACCATCATTCCTTACCTCCTAAAATGTCTTCTCCATCCCCTCTACACAACCTCACTTAAATCATCTCCCATATTAAAGCTAATAATCATTTTAAAATAAACTCTGGGCTTTGTTTTGTTTACTTGTTTATTTACTTTGTGATACGGGAACCGCAACCCAGGGTCTCCTGCATGATAGGCAAGTACTCTAAGCAAAACCCCCAGGCCAAAACTGGACCATATAATCCTCTGTAAAAAAGCCTCTGATGGCTCCACATTGCTCTCACAGTCACAGCTGAAATCCTTAACATGTTCTACAAAACTCTGCAGGATGTTGGCCCTGCAAAGCCTCTCCTTTCTTCCTATTGCTCTCTTCCAGTCATGCTGGTCTTCCTCAGTTCCTTAAATGTGCAGGATTCCTTCTGTCTTCAGGTTTTTGCATGTTAATGTGATCACCCTTTGGCACTCAGCTCAGCTTATGATTGTATGTGTATGTGTGATTGACTGGTGACTGTTTAATTGGATTGCGATGGTTCTACTAGATTTCCCCTATTTTGGACTGTAAGCTATCTGAGGCCAAAAACAGTAGCTAGTTTTTCTCTCTATTGTAATCCCAGTGCTGGGAAGGTGCAGGTATATAGTAGATGACTAATAAATATCTGTTGAATAAGTGAACAAATAAAGTAATGAAGCCAGTTTTTCATTTCATAGATTTTTTTTTTCCTGGAACTGTATTGACCCCACCAGAGATGCTTTACCACTGAGCCACACGGCCACATTTCCAGCCTTTTTAATTTTTCATTTTGAGATACAGTCTGGCTAAGTTGTCCAGGCTGGCATCAGAGTTGAGATCCTCCTACCTCAGTTTCCCAAATGTATCACCTTGCTTGGCCTTGTAGGTCATCCATTGCAGGAAAGCATTTGGACAGGATGAGGGGCTCTCCCTCTATCGCTCTTTTCTATGTGCATGTTGACTCAGCCACTCTGTGGTGGCAGCAGTGGTAGTAGTGATGCCGTGTGTGTGTGTGTGTGTGTGTGTGTGTGTAGGGAGGGATGAGAGGCCAGCTTTTGGATCACAGAAACAGGAATGGTACCCAGAAAAGTCTGTTACCATGTATAAAACTTCCTTGACCTAGCATCCTCCTTTAGAAATAACCATGGTTGACTCCCACACCTCTTTTTTTAATACAAAGAAACAGCAACATATTTTATTTCTTATGGTTTTTTTTGGTCAGGTTTGGGAATGCATTTCTTAGCTAATAGCCTTTGGCCATTTGAATGTAGGTAAGTACCTAACCTGTTCCAGGTTCACAGCCGTGTCTGTTAAATGGGTACAATAATTATTTACTTGAATTTTTAAACAAATTCAACCTAATATTTATTTATGGTGCTAAACATTGAGGATATTATATAAAACAAAAGTGTCCTCTGTACTGTCTGAAAAAGACTGTAAGCAAATAAACTTATAAAATTATAGTTTTGAATATATCTGTAATACAGCACCATACAGGGTGCCATAAGAGAGAACAGAAATAGGACCTAGTTAAATTTAGAGTGCAGGGAGGACCTCACTAAAAAAGCCCCATTTATGCTAAGAACTGAAGGATGAATGAGGAATTGGCCAAGGGAGAGGCTGGGGATCCAGGTGAAGGAAAGAGCAGGTGCAAACACCTGAGGCAAAGGAAGCTAGACGGAGGTGCAGGAATTTAGCCAATCCAGGGAAAATCAACCAAAAGCCTGGATGGGGAGGGAGACAGATGATACTCAATTTTTTTAAGGAGGAAATGATATGATGCCATTTACATGTTTAGAAAAGTATTTGGGCTGCTGGATGGAAAAATGGTTTGATACTGAGGAACAAGAATGAAATTTTAATGTTCCTCCCAGAGTTGAGAGAAGAACCAGAATCTTAGAATCGAAGACTTTTAAGATGATCAGGTCTACATCCCATTGTAAATGGAGGGACTTAGTGATGGGTAGAGCCCTTGCCTGGCATGTGGGAGGCCCTGGATTCGAACAGAAGCACCAACCAAAATACCAAAGATGAAAGAAGAAAACACGAACTACAGTTGTGAAGATAAGCTAGGATCACACTTTCAATTGGCCGCTTGTGCCTCCTGTTTTTTTTTAATTTAGGTGTCTGAGCAGTGCAGGGGGGTAACTTAAAAACGACTCCTGGATGTGGAGTTTTGAGGCAGAATGCAAGTGGACTGTGCTGGGGCTCCCAGACCAGGCCCCCTGGAAGTCTAGGGAAGCAGCCCAGGAATGCGCCCCCGAGCCAGGCCCGCGGAGAGCTCTCAGCACGGCGGGGCGGGGAGCCGGCAGCAGCTCACATTCTGGAATGGAAACTTGGAGCTCAAAGGCCCTGCGGCACTCCTCCTGAGTGTAGGTGGTTCAGCCCTTTTAATTTTTTTTTCTTTCCCTCTCAGGCCTTACCTGCCTAAACAAACAGTCAGGGCCTCCCACCCGCTTCGCCCCCGCCCGCGGGACAGGAAACAAGCAGTGACAGCTACCCGCCCGCGCCTCCCGTGCGGACCCCGGGCGGCCAGGCTAGCAACTAAGCGGTGCGGCGCTGCGATTGGCTGTGCGCGGCGAGGCGGCTACTGCGATTGGCTGCGCGCGGCGAAGCGGCGGAGCGCTGTGCCAATGGCCTGCCGCGCAGGAGGCCGTGGGGAGCTGGGTTTTACATGCCTGTGGTATTTGCTCAGAGGGGCATGACCACTTTGGGCAAGTCTTTAAATGTGAGTCAGCTTTCGGCCGATCCCTGGGAAAAATTCCTTCGGTGTTGTCAGGCAGGGTTCGCTAGCTGCAGCTTTTTTTTTTTTTTTTTTTTTTTTTAACAATCAAAAGGGATAATCCCACTGAATGGGGGAAAAACATTCCGACCCTTTCCTGGCTCCCCGAGAAGAGGCCTCGGGTGGTGCTGGGAGGCCAAGCCACCTTAACTCTGGGGTGGGCCCCTCCGGGCTGGTGTCAGGAGGGTCGGGACCCCAGCCCTTTCTTCCCTGCGCCCTCGATCCCGTCTGTAGCTGGGAGGGAACAAACGTGCCAGAAGGCACACAGTTGGAATAGTGCCCCCTGCAGTTGTGCGGCACGCGGGACGCCTGGTCCCTAGCTCGTCTTTCTTCCCAAGAGCTGCCTCTCCCTTCTCACTGTGGTTCTAGGCTTGAATCTGACAATTAGTAACTGGGTGGTTTGTAGGTAATCTCTCTCCACCTCTAAGCTTCAATTTTCTCATTGGCAAAGTAACAGGCCCGGGAGTGTGGGAATTTCAGGTGTTCAAGCTTGATGTCTCTGACTTTGGGCGGGCAAGTAAGTCCCTCCTGTGCTACCCACCTCAGTTTCCGCATCTGTTAAGATGAGGGAGTTGGTCCAGAAGAGTCCTAATGGGGCCTTTTGGTTCTACCTGTGTGGTTTTGCCAGTCGATCTGGATCACCCCTCCTGGAGCCTGAGGGCTTGGGGGTAGACTTAAGCCCTGTGATTTACTGTCCTGCCCCAGCCCAACTGCATAAAACTCCTCTATTGCACCCAGCTTTTCCTCCCCCTGGCATGTCAGAGACACTCAACCAGCAGTCGGGTCTGGGAGGAAAAAAGACCAAAAAAGGGTGAAGGCTAGCTGAAGGAAATAGCAGGAACTGGAGGGATTTATGTGCAGTTTCATTTTAAATGAACATCTTGTGCAAAAGAGGCAATTATGCACCTGCTATTGGTGAGTTAATGGCTTAGGCACTTTGGGAATAAGGATGCAATATAGGGAACAACAAATTAGCCCACGTGGCAGAAAATTATTTGAAGTAATGACCAGAGACAGGCTGCAGAACCTCTGCTCAGGAATTTTTTAGTGCTAAGGCAGGCAGCAACCTGCCTCTTTGAGGGGCTTTAAAATCCAGGTGGAATGAAACCATTAGAATCAACCAGAACATGAGAGCCTGCAGACTTTTGTGTATGAACCGCATGGTTTGGTAAAAAGAGCATTGTACTCTTGGATAAGTCACTCATCTGTTCTCAGTCTCCTTTTTATCTGCTGCAGGATAAGGAATTAAACCTTAATTGACCCCTTAAAGTTCCCTCTAGCTCTGACACTCCAGGCTTAAATGGAGTAATAAGTGAGTAATTGCTTTGAAAACTGTGGAGCACTGGGGTATTTTTGTTGTTATTTTTATATAGATAAAGGTGACTGAAGAGATCATTAAGCTCCGTGACTGACTGTAAGTCAGACCATCCACTGCCTACTGCCTATCATCTGCAACTACAGCAGGACATTTGTTTGGGGATGGGATTTCCACTGTGGCCTGTGAATCAGTATTATTTGACTCCTCTGATTGGTTCCTATTCTAGCATTCCAGCCTGACCAGCACTGCCCTCACTCTGCCTTCGTTTACCCACCTCAGTTTGCCCTTTCCGATCTTCTATGACTCAGATTAATTGTGTTGCACTTTGACCAAACTTGGATTCCCTGGAAACAGAGACACAAGACTGAAGGAAAATAGAACCAGACTGGTTTTGCCACAACAGTTTTGACCAATGCCTTTTCCTATTCTCTGATCTTCTCATTCTATTGAGAATTCTGGGTGTTATGGAGATAGAGAGGGGAAATTTGTTAAGATAAAGAAAGAAGATGATAGGGGCCAAGTCATAAAGGAAAGGATTTAAAAATATATTTCTAGAAATTTGGAAATAGGGGAGGCCATTTAGGCTACAAGAAGGGTCAAGCAATCATATACTGTGTAAAAAAGAAAATTCCTAAAGATTGGGATTTTCGTGGAGAGTTTGGCTCTGCTTAAGCAGGTCAGAGTCTCTTTTAGAGGAGGTGATATTTAGGATACTTCCCAAGGAGGGAGAGACATTTTTCTTGTAGTGAGAAGTGTGTGTGCAGATTGAGGGAAGGGCGAAAGCAAGGCAGAGAGACTTAAGAAGGTCATTCTCCAGGTGTGTTGGGAGCTCAGGTGAGAATGGCAGAACTGAAGCTGAAAAGTAGGATTGTAAATGGTCTAATCTGTCATGTTAAGGACTTTGGACTTTATTTTTGTAGGAAATGAAGAACTGTTGCTGAGTGGGAGTTATCAGTAGTGAAGAACATTATTTTTTGAACTTGAGGTTATACAGTAAAATTCAGGTCATGACTGACATTTTAAAAAACAAAATGGATCAGGTTTACAATAGAATGTGAAGTATCAAAGTACATACTTGCAACATTGTTTCATGAAATATATATTTGTGTGAGTGATTGTAGGTTCTGGTTCATGATGTAAAATGTACTTGTTACTGTGGGTCAGGATCACAGAAGTCTGAAATACGTTGGCTTTCCAGACCTTTCAGGATGAATCAGGGAAGGTGAACTGGGGGCGGGGCACTTTGTCTAGCAATGCACATATTTTGGGCCAGTGGTTGGAACTCAGTTCCTTCTAATTTCTGCCACAGATTCATACAGCCCTGGTACAAATCATGATCCTGTGGTTTAAACATGGTACTTTTCCATTCTCCCAATGAAACATCATGCAATTGCTTTAGCCAACATTTTTGGTAAGTGTAGCCAATGACTGGTATCTAAGCATTGGTTAGGTGAAGATGGGAGACACCATCCCCCACATATGAGTAATGGCCTTTATATTTAAAGCCTTTAAGAAGGCAATTTCATAGCCTCCTATGATTGGTAATCCAGTACTTTAAGAGACCTGAGTGTAGGTGAGCCCTTTGGCAACAATGTGGTTTCCTCTTTCTGTAGTCATAGCATATCTCTTCTGCTGGCTTCAGAAAAACTAGAAAGAGCGTGGAGTGGGTAGAATCACCTAAAAAATTAAGGGAGATCAGTAGAGTAGAGGAAAGGGATATGGGAGAGGGGAAGAAAAGGGGAAAATACTGGGGAGTGACATTGGCCAAATAATATTATTAAGTTGTGTATATTATTAATATGTAACAAACCCCCTGCCATTATGTACGACTATAATGCACCAATAAAAAGTATGGAAAAGAAAAAAACAAAGCTGGAGAGCAGCTGGCTACCATCTGCCCTGCCATATATCCATTACTTTAAGACTGTCTCTAGGAGTCTGTTTGCCCTTTCCCATGCAGCCATACATACATCAGGAACCCATTCACTTTCCCCAGTCCAACCACGTGGAGAATGCTGCTCCTTTGCTGCAATGTAACATGGTCTTGTTTGCTTTGTTTTTAAGGCGGCCAGTTCTGTACATCTTTGATTACATATTGCACACACCCATCTCCACCTCCCCTCCTATCCCTACCCCAACCCAACCCCATGCACATGGTACGCATCCCAGTTTACATAACCAGACACGCAGCCCTTGGTTACACCTTCAGAGCAAACATAGCCACACTGCTCTTTGGACTCAATAAATGTGTATATCCTCCTATCTGAGCTGGGATTTTTTCAGTTGCTTTGACTCTGACTGATTCTTAATCCATAATAACAAGAGAAGTTCATCATGGTCTGAACATCACTGTGTGCCAAACCCTGTCCTGTACTAGGGACTTTATAAATCTCAGCAAACTCCAAGAGATATTATTATTTCTCTTTTACAGATGAAGAAACTGAGGCTTGAATATTGTTCATAGTTGCACACCTGGTTAATTATCAAATTGAGTTTCCAAATCAAGTTTCTCTAGGTTATAATGCTGTGCTTCAATTTCTGAGATACACCACTTTCCCTAATTCCATTTAGTAGCTACCTTCCATGAGAGTTCAAAGTACCTTCTCTTTTCCCATTCTGTCTTACACACATCAAGAAAATCACCTCTTCAGGAAGAAGGCCTGAATGAAATTTAGTTTTACACTTGGACTCAAACAGAGGAAAAATATCTGAAAATTGTTATGTCCAGACTCCTTCCCCTTGACAGATGCCCCCGGCCGTAAGAGAAAGGGCTGTTCTCAGTTTTAGAGGGAAGAACGGTGCTCCAAATCATGCAAGCTCTGGATCTAAAGCAACTAGAACTATGAAGCAACTATGCTCCACTGTATCCATCCTGCACATCTTCCTCCATCAATTATTCCTTCTTAATTCACAGCATTGTCCTCCATCCCTGCCTTTCTTTGGACATCCACCCTAGTTGACACTATAATCAATTATAGTATAGAAACACTGTAATCAACCATTCCACACATGTTGGCATATGATCAAAGGGCAACCATCTTTGATATGAATAACACTACTTTTCGCGTAAAAGTAATTATCCAGGGCCTCATCTTAAGCTGCTCTATGGCCAGAGATCAGATCAGGGCTGACCAGATACATAGGGAAGTGCAACAACCCCAGCTGTCAGGTTGCAAGAACACCCTTTTGACCAACATGGGCCACTACCTGACTAAACAATGCTCTACGATTTTCCCCATTGCTCAAACAAGGAATCATAGCATTCCCTGAGTTGGAAAGGCTCTTGTGGGTCATCTCATCCATTCTTTCCCATTGCAAGAAGGAGCCGGTGCTGGTGCTTCCCTTACATTGCTCATCCAATATCTCCTTGAACACCTTGAGACGAGAGCTAACGTGCATTCACTCACCTCATTTTTAGAGAGTTCTTAGGCATTTCATATAATCATCAAACTTGGTCAGATTCCCCAAAGTTTCACTCAGGATTCCCATTTCTGTTTCTTGGAGCAATATAGAAAAGTTCAAATCCCTCTTCCACATGATAGTCCTTCAAGATTTTGGAGGCAGACAAGATGTTATTCTTAATCTTCTGTTCCTCTGATGGAGCAAGCCCAGTTTGTGCCAGTTTGGCCATTGCATTTGTACTCTAGATAATATCAGTCTCATTTGTAGGTTCTATTTGAGTAAATGAATGAATGAGCTTCTGCCACATGCCATCTTCCTTCAAAAACATTATTCAGTTCAATTCTCATGCCCAACCTCTGAGCTAAGAGCACTTTCCATTTTATGAAGGAGAAAACTGAAATTCATGAGATTAAAGGTTAAGGCTAAGTTCATATAGTTAGAAATGGGCAGAATTGGCACATTAACTTGAGTTTTTTAATAAACACAGGTGTACTATCTTTTCCTTGAGTTTTATCAGGGAAGGGATAGTGAAAGATTCCCAAGATACAGGCTTTGTCATCCTTAGCTAAACATGAATGTTGAGAGGAAATGATTTTTATTTCTGTAGTCATAAGTCTTGGTGTTTGCCAGAGCCCTTTTCTTCCTCTCTTTCTCCCCTGTCTGACTTGGCTATAGATTGCAACAAATCGCTTCATTTTTCTGCAGATAGAGAAGCAGAGAGGTTGATTGTTTCTATCCATATGGACCTGGGGACAGAGTACCCAAATCCAAACTGGGTCTCCAAATCTCAAAGTCAGTTATTTGTACACATTAAGAAAAATCGCTAATTTTACATGTGTGCTAAGAGTGGAAAATATTGGAGACGTTTGTTACTTTTCCATAAATATTTTTGGAATACAGGAGCCCTCTGGTGGCCAAAATGGTAGCAGGAGGGTGTCCTTGGGAAAGTCATTCTGAGATTTCCAGCCAGACCTTCCCTTGGTGATCTCTGGCTTCATTTGGGGGGGTCACCTCTTCCTCATTTTTCCTCTTTCTTTCTATTTTTCATGGAGGTCAACTTGTGCTTTCTTTCTTTTTAATTTTAGTTAATTTTATTAATTTGTTTATTTGCCATGCTGAGGCTGGAACCAGGGCCTCAAGCATGCTAGCAAGCCAAGCATTCTACCTTTGAGCTTCATCCCCAGCCCATGTTACTTGCTTTTTGCAGACCATTTCTTGTTCTTACCCCCTGGAGTTCCTCTCTCCAACTTCCCCCCTTCCTTCCAACCCCAGCTGTCACCCCATGATCCCCTTGGAATCTCTGCTCCCTGCCATCTTTGGCCTCAGAGGACCCTTTCTGAAATTGCTCCACTTCCCCTGTGGCAGGTGCTGAGTGACAGCTGCTGCTTCGGCTGCTGCTTCAGTAGTGTGGAATTCAAATCCCTGGTGGGTGTTTAGCATTTGCAGATGGGTTAACTGATGAAGACTGTTCATCAACTGCAGAGTCCTGCTAAGCATGCCGGGAGTATGTGGGGGCGGGAAGTGGCCATGCTGATCATCTCCTAGAACCAAGCTCTCTTGGAAGAAGAGCAGATGAGACTCTTCTCCCTTAGGAACAAGTCACCTGGTCCCTGCTGTTGGCCCAATGTCCAGAGCAGGGCTATTCTAGGTTTCTAGGTATATCTCTTTCTCTTGCAGAAGCCTACTTTCCTTATTGTAGATTGCAAAGAATGGTCTGCCTTCTGTGCTGTCCTGCCACACCATTGCCAACTGCAAACAAAGACCCAGAAACTAGTTATTCCATGTGTTGCTTGAGGATTCAGTGGGCTTCAATTACTCAAATAAGGGGAAAGAAAGCTAAGACAGGACAAGGACAAGGGCAGAAATTTTGGCTGAAATTTTAGATCCTGGCTTCTAGTGCAATAAGGCAATAGGGCAGTATAAAGTTCAGACAGCACTTTGGACTCTTGAGAAAAAGACGTTTTATAAAATGAGCTAGTGATTTTATTACATTATGGTGCTTAATGATTAATGGTTTAATCAGAGGGTGATAGGGTGAGATAGACCAATTCATTACCCTCACTGCAGAGACAATCAAAAAAGCATTCTCAGGATCCCAAGTACGTTGCAAAAGGGTGGAGTGCCACACTTCTGGGCTTGTTAGAAGGTGAAGCCAGAAGAATGTCTCTGGGGAGAACCACAAAGTTTGGAAAGCCACAGAGTTCTATAATCTATCAAAGATATGGCTAAAGAGGGAGGAGAGGCTTCAGCAGGCATTCCTTCCTTAATAAGGTCCAAATCAACAGAGGGCTTTTGCAGTAGTGAATAAACACAGCTGGGTTTCTTCTTCCATTACATCCCCAGCAAAAGGGGAGAATTTTTTAATGAAGCAAGATACATTTAGAGGAGCTATGAGGACTGGGCAGCACTGGAAAGTATCACCTGGAAGTCTATAAAATTCTGTTAATTTTATGAAAGTATAAGTCTTTTTGGAGACCTACAGGTGTGTATGCTCATGATGGATGAGCTGGCCTCTGGGAATGTTCTTCTCAGGCTCTCATTCTAGAATCTTCCTAGGCTTCTTGTTGTCTGACATTTTATGGCATTCTTAACTATATCACTTCTAGGGATTTGCAGGGAAACTGTGATACTGGCGTGTGTGCTAAGCCTGCCATTCCATCAAATTTCTCTTGAAAGATTCACTTCCTCACCCTTTATCACCTCCTACCAAAACAAACATACTTACCCAGCTCACAGTTTCAGACATAACTTGCAGGATTCTTTCTATAACTTTGTCATTCCACTAAGAAGTCTTATGATAAAGGCAGTACGTGATTTGTGTGATTTTCCCCTTGGTTCAGTGTGTATATGTACCACAGGATCCTGTTTAAATAGAGCTTTCTGCATTAATGTGATCATTTCTCTGTTCTCACACTAAGCTTTGGGAAAACAGTCTGAACCACGTCTATTATACCCACGTGCTTTGGGTTACATCTCATTCCAAAGACAGGTGCTAAATAAATTATTTTTTATGGGGATCCTGATGACGTATGAAAAGCACAGAAGGTTAGAAATTAGAAGATCTGGTACAGTCCTTGCCTGACACCGTGAAGCCCTGTGACCTTGAATATCTCCCTTGGCTTCTCCAGGCCCCCATTTCCATGTCCATGCAACAAGGAGCTCTGGGCCAGATAATCCTGAAGGGCATCTCAACTCTGCAATTTATAACTTCCATAATGATGCCCTTCTCAAAAAAAAAATGTCAGCTTCTTAGGGGAAAGAGAACCCAGAGTGTCACCAGAATGTCCAGCAGGACCCTGGCCCTGGAAGGCTGGGGAGGAGTAGGGGGAACTGAAGAGCAGAGAAGTATTCATGGATAGATTGGCCACATCCAGCCTCTTTCCAAGAGAAAGTCCCAATATTTCAGGATTTAGGGGCACGGTCAAAAGGCAGGGGCCTGATCCTTCTTTCTGCACACAGTAGATTTGCATGCCTACCATATGCTATGTTCTTCACCTCCATTCACAGGGATTTGTGGAAAGCTGACCATAGCCCTGGACCTGGAGGACAAGAACAGATAGCTGAAGAATGGATGAAGAATCTGCTCACATATTTAGGCTCATGCTCCAAACTGGAGGTTGGGGCTGAGCTGTGAATATCTGAAGAAAAATGCTCCTTGCCTTGACTGGAATTGAGAGAACTCTCCTTTCTTATGACAAGATGGGATGTCTGCTTTTCTATGTAACTGTTTGTGTCAGTGGAAAGAAAAGGCTAGAAAGTTTGGGCATGAAGCCGGAGCTTTTGTGAAGGGATGAGATTCCTCAGCTGTCATGAACATCAGTGGAAGGGGAAGCAGGTGGCGAATCCCTGCTTTCCTCACACAAATATTTTAAGTGGATCATAAACCCCCTCTGTTCTCCCAACCAGTAAGTCCCCAAAGTGTTTAGTGCTTGCAGAATAGAATGCCAGAACCTTTTATTTCCCAACCAAGTAGGAACATTGCTTTGCTGTTGACTGCTGGTGTTTTGGGTAAATAGACTTTGGTTCCAGGAGAGCAGCTTGAATCCTTAGACGGACAACTGATGGAGAGTCTGACCCAGCTTCCTGGGCTTGATTGAGTTAGTTGTCAGTGGAAACACGTCTCATTTTATTTCTGATAACCAAGTCCCAACATAAAGGAGTTATGTTTGCCAGACAGGCAAGGTGGGAAGTCTTGGCAGCAGCTTTGGGCGAAACCAGGAAGAACATGATGAGGCCAAGTGCAGGAGAGAGTCACTGGTTTCTAATGAAGGGGTGCATGTTGGAGGAGCAGGGCCTTCAGGGGAAGCCTTTGCAGAAAAGAGGGTTATGGGGGGTCCTGTGTCCTACTCAGAGAAGGGAAATGCTCTGCTAAATGGAAAGGAGTGTAGAAGGGAGGAGTGAAGTAACATTTGAGGGTCTTTTTTTCCCTCCAGTACTGGGAATTGAACCCAGGGGTCCTCTACCCCTGAGCTACATCCCTGGCCCTTTTTATTTTATTTTGAGACAGGATCTTGCTAAGTTGCCCAGACTGGACTCAAACTTGTGATCCTCCTGCCTCAGCCTCCTGAGTCACTGAGATTGCAGGTGTGCACCACTGAGTCCAGATTATCTGAGAGTCTTTTAAAGAAATTAAAACTTCCATAAAAAGAGGCAGATGATAAAGCTTATTAAGAGAATTGAGGGATGAAGAATCTGCTCACATTAAGATGGAGGAGAGATGGAATCATGGGACCCAAACTGTGAAGTATCTTAAAGTTCTCTCAAGCCAATCTGTCTGTTTTCTAGGGCATGGGGGAAAAAAAAATCCACCAGGGCTTGTACTAGGAGTTATCAAGACTGTGAGGACTTTTTCTACTGCAGAAATAAGGTTTGGGGGAAAAAGTGTGGAGTTTGGAGCCAGATTCAAATTGGCATCAGGACCCCAATTGGTAACTGAGACCTTGGAGGCTCTTAAGAACGAACAAGATGATGTATGTGAAAGCCCCTAGCCCAAAACTAAGCTCTGTGCATAACCACTGTTGAAAATTACTCAGACTCCCTCCGTTATGATTATGATGAACTTGGCCCATAGATACTATATTGTCATGAGCATCAGTGAATACATCTTAGGCAAGTGATTGCTATACGCCAGGCACATGTGTTATATTACAGGCACTCAATTAATTACTCAGATCATATTATTCTGATGAGTAATTATAAAAATATGAACTATTACAGTAATAAACAACAGTGGTGGTCATATCAACATGATAATAAAGTATTAGAGAAACTGCTCTAGAGATAATACTTGAGACGAGAGAAGGTAAAAGGAAAAGATCTTTTAGAAGTTAGCACCTGAGGGCTGGGGTTGTGGCTCAGTGGTAGAGCGCTTGCCTAGCATGTGTGAGGCCCTGGGTTCAATCCTCAGTAACTCATAAAAATAAATAAATAAATAAATAAATAACTAAATAAATAAATAAATGTATTATGTCTGTCTACAACTGAAAAAAAAATTTTTTTAAAGAAGTTAGCTCTTGAGTTGGCATTTTCCACAGAAAGTGACCTGAGGAATGGGCCCTCTCTGTGGTCATTCATTCACTGGACAAAGTATAATTGAAGGCCAATTTGTGCCCTAGAAACTAGAGATAGAGTGGTCAGTAAAAGTGAGATTCTTTCCTTAAATGGAGATTACATCTTAGTGTAGGAAATCAACAAGAAGGAAATATAGAACATATATATTATTGAGTAGTGGTAAGACATTTTCCAAAGTAATAAACCAGGTCAAGGGGACAGAAACAATTGAAAGGAAAGCTATTTTAGATAAGAGGAATGTCCCTCTGAGAAGGAAACACTTGAGAAAAGATCTGAATGGGGAGGGGAGACAGTCATGTGATTCCCATGGGGTGGGGAATAGATTCCAGGTAGAGGGAAAGACTTGTGCAAAGACCTGAAGGTGGAAGAAGGGGCCCTGTGTCTGGAATAGGCTACTGACCCACAGCTGGAGATGGATACAGGAAGTGAAGACCAGTGCAGAGACTCACTTCATTGGAGAATTTAGCAATAGGCCTCGGACCTCCCTCTCAGGATAAGGCAAACAGTGAGGAAGCACGTTGGTGGGATTGGGGGGGGGGACCATGCATCTTTGAACCTTTCCAGAGATGAGAGATGAGAAGAGATACTGAAGACAATTGGTGACTTGGTATGAGAGAGAAAGAGAGAGAAAGAAATGGCACCTGGAATTGGAACATGGAGCCATGTGGCTTTGGATAATCCAGGACTCTGTCATTGCCATGTGCTCAAATATGAATCCAACTCAGAGGACTTGGGAAACTTGCCTCTACTCCCTGCTAACCATTTGGGATCATCGGTTCATAGTTTTCTCAGTTGCCTTTAAGGCTATTTACATTTCTCAACTCAATGGAGACAGGGTCTAATTCTTGGAATTCCCTGGGGGAAACAAGTACCTAGCACAGAGCCTGAGACACAATGGGACCAGAGGAGTGTTTGCTATCCAACAGGCGCATGTTTACTGTTCATCTAATAAAGGCTTGCCTTTTTTATGTGTTTGAAATTGTATTCAAGCTCCTGGGGCAGCCCCAGTTATGGGTTTGTGGAAGCAACAATCAAGGCCCTTCTTATCTCTTCTGTTCTTTCATGGCTTTCTTAACTTCACTCATCCTTATTTGCAGCCTTGTCTTGACAATGATGCGTTCTTATAGACCTGTGGTCTCAGAAGCCCTGGGATGGAGCAGTGTTTCTAACATTTACTAGCTGTGCAACCTCACCTCTAGGATCCTAGGCTGCTTGTTGGAAAGTGTCAGACATTCTTTTTATAGGGCACTATCATAAGGTATTGGGAAGACTAAATTAATATCTTGTGAACTTTCTAAACTATAAAATGTGCATCAAAGGTGTAATCATTATGCCCGTTATACCAGGTACCCCAACACCAACCTCTTCCCTATCACCTCAGTGACCTCTTGCTAAACTTTTTCTATTCTTAGGTTTTGATTTCTTCTTCTATGGATAACTGAAAACTGGATTTGTTCAAAGGCTAAATAATGCATTTTTCACTTTGATTTGGGTATCTTCACATTTACTGATCTTTCCCCCTGTTTTGGGAATCCCTAGAGTATATTGGGTTGATGCCTTGAGGGAATAGCCTATAGTGATCCCCAAGTTCTTTCCAAAGGGGTGTGTGTGTGTGTGTGTGTGTGTGTGTGTGTCCCATTTATCTGTCATTCAAATTTTAATTTATTGCACAAGGAATGTGCTTCTGCTCTTTGTTGTGTGTTTTGACTAAGACCATAGGGAATAAAAAGAAAAGCAAGGAAGAACCAAGGAACACAGGTAAATGGGAATGAAGAATGCACACACAACAGTGACTCCATGTAATATTAAGTGGGTGATATTCCATTAGAGCTAAGTGCTATGGAACAAGAGATGTGAGTGATCACAAATGACCAAGAGGTTTAAGGTCACCTTTTCAATGTGGCTACTTGGTCCACTGGGCATTTGCCACCTAAAGAGGACACTCTTATATCCCCAACTGAAGCCTGTTGTGTTCACATTTATGTGGGCAGAACGGAGCAGGAGCCCTTTCCCCCACTATGGGGAGGGGTTGGTTCTATGGGGAAAGTGCACCCCATCCTGAAAGTAAAAGGCTTCTGATCCAATGACTGGAAGACCAGGAGGCTGGGGGAGGAAGGCTGGATCAGATCTTAGAAAAAGAAATCAACTTGGTTTGGCAGAGGTTTGTCTCACACCAGCTTCCTTAGGGTTTTACACCAGAGCCTGGATGTGACACGGCTGAGCACAAGCCCTGGCAGGAGGCTTCGACTCAGCAGGGCTGAAAGGAGCCTGAACCTCATTGAGACCATCCAGCCGGGCTCTCTCTGTCCTTTGTCAGGGCCCAGGAGGCTCCGTATCATTACTCCAGAGCATTCCGCTTCCCTCCGGCCTCATTACGCAGTACATTAGCTGTGGGAACTAAACCCATTACAAAAAGGAGGGGGTGGAATTGGCACACGGGGAAAGAGGCCTTCTCAGATCAAGCTAACAACTTGTGCCTATTAACTAAAGAAGATCATTAGAAAATTCCCATCTCCTCTCCCCCCTGCCTTGCCCCTACCCCCATCACTTGCCATGTCAGATGTGGAGAGAGAGCAGGGCTCACTTGAATTTGCCTGTGCCTTGCACCCACACCCAACCTTAAAGGGGCCTTGCTCAGGGCTGGGTAGAAGAGTCAGCTTTGGAGGACAATGAGGACTTGCTTGGACCTTGAGTCCTTTCTTAAACAAACAGGACTTCTCTCTCAACGATGGCTCTTGGGATTGGTAAAGACCAAATAAAGTAAGTCCTACTTCATGATTATTTTCTATTACCCCTAACAAAATAGACAAAGGGAAAGTTTTTATTTCCCACTGCTCAACAATATAAATATTTGAACTGCAAAGTCACTCTGAGATTAGTCAATTGAAACCTGTTTTTTCAGATGGGGACACCATAACATGGGCCACGTAAAGGATGTGTCCCGCACCTTGTGAGAATGAGAGTCTTGGGTTCTCTCCTTTCCAGTGAGTTTTCCCCAGTTTGGCCATTTTTCATTTATTAGTTTTCCGTTAGCCTCCTGATGGCCTTACTCTCTCCTTGGTTATGTCCTCCAGCTGGGGTTGGGGAACATCCTCAAAGAAATTTGGTGAAGCATCTTTGATTTAGGTCACAGAGCAATGCCGAGCCTCAGCAGTGGCCTTGTCACTGGATTTCTGCTCTCCTCTGTGGTAGAAAAATGATAATAACAATAAGCCCTCTGCAAAATATAGTCCAGGACAAAGATCTGATTGCAATTCCTCTGTGTCACTCCTTGCTTTATGTAAATAGATGAGGCACCACTGTCCCATCCGTCACTGGATGGCTTCTTCCCCATACTTATGTCTATTTCCAGTGACAATTCTCCACGCAGGCAAAGACTTGGGGAACTATGCTTTCAAGTCTATGTGCACTTTCCCTTTTTAATGTTTGGGCTAAGTCTAAAACTGCTCAGTTAAAGAGGGGAACCAGGAGGACACAAGCCAGGCCATGGCTCTCCCAGCCCTGTCAGGTCACATGAGGGGCTGTTTTGAAGGAATATCAGAAACGCAACCATCCTGGCTGTGTGGGATAGTGAGAAAGAGTTTCCTCCTTAAACCAGACTCCCTGTTATGTGTGTGTGTGCGTGCACGCGTGTGTTTCACTATACTCTGTAAAAAGGTCTGATTAGCATTTCCTTTTCAGTTGCTCCTTCGCCATCCCAGCTGCACCATTTGTGGCCAGTAAAACAGAATCAGTGCAATGGCAATTCAGGAAAGCAGCTGAAAGGGAAAGAGTGAGCAAAAAACAAGGGAGTGAGCTTTCTTAGAGCATGAAGGAACCGCTCCAATTAACAAGAGAGAGGGGGAAGACACGAGATGAGATACTTGAAGGGAATGGATAAGAAGATTCCAAGGAAACGAGAACCCGAATTAAATGGAAAATTTTTTTAAAAGGGAGAGAGGTGGCTTATGCTAGCTACAACTGAGAAATAGATAAAGATGCATATCCCCCATAAAAAAAACATGAAAATGCAAAGAAAATTGTTTATTCCAGAAAAAAAATGAGTGGGACAAAAAAGGTTGGCATTTTAAGAAATGTAAAGAAGAAACAGAGATGTCCTTATTTCCTCTACCTGGTTTTTCTTTTTATGAATGCTTCTTTTAATATTTTTTTCCTGCTCAATAGAGATGAAATTGCCTGATCTTCAATCACATGGAGCATTGGAAGGCTGCTTCTGAGTGACTTGATCCTGGAGTTAGGGTTGCTCTAACCATCCTTGCTTTGAGGATAGGTTTGGCTTTCCAAGTTTCCCCCTTGTCCTTTAGCACTACTCCCTTCAGTTTCATTGACGTTTTCATCCCTGTAACATCAGTGGCATGTTGGGACACTTAATGAGGTTATACTGAGACATACTTAGAGCTCAAAAGAGTAAAGACACTGGACAAAGTGTGAGAAGTGCTTGTTTCTTGGGGACCTTTAAAAAGTTTGCATGCCAAACACTACTGTGACTATTCATTTCTATAGGCTTATAACTTATCTCAAAACTACCTAATTGAGACAATGCAAGAAGGTTTAGAGGTAAAATGATTCAAGTATGAGAGATTTAACCTAATCAATGGCTTAATGCACTAATGCATTAACTGGAAGGTAACTACAGGCAGGTAAGGTGTGCTGGAGGAGGTGGTCGCTGGGGGCATGCCTTTGGGATTTATTTTTATTCCTGGTGAGCAGAGCTCTCCCTGTTTCCTTATTAATATTTGAGCTGCTTTCCTTCACCATTCCCTTCCGCCATGATGTTCTGCCTCATGTTGGGCCCAGAGCTATGGAGTCAGTCATCTGTGGACCAAGACCTCTGAAACTATGAGTCAAAATAACATTTTCCTCCTCTACGTTGTTCTTGTCAGGTCTTTTGGTTACAGTGATGAAAAACAGGACTGAACTATTTGGGAGACTGGCTGGCTCTCACTCCCAAGGATGTTGTCCTTGCAAAATGTACCCTCATGCTTGTCTGTTTTCAGACTTGTAACAGACACAAGCAGTGTCTACTTTATTGAGATGTGTCAATACCGCAGTCTGTGCTGGGAATATGATGCTAAAAAAGGATTCTACCAGGAGTTAAGAGGGAACCATCCCCCTTCTGTCATTATCACAAGCCAAAGCAAAAAAAGGTACATTTGTGGGGTCTATAACAGTATCCCTAAGCCTAACTCATTTAGGGTCAAGGGTGTCCAGCACAATGTCTCATTGTAGCTAAGAGTTTAGAGTGAAAGGTGGCCCTGTTTGAATTTCAGAACCATCACTGACAGATAAACAAAATTGGATCAAGGTATTGCCTTCTCTAAGATTTTTGTTTTAAGAATCAGGTCACCCTTTTAAAACAAAGACTTCAGAGAATTGCTACGATGGTTGTCAAAATGCATGTAAAGTACCTACCATACAATAAACTCTAAACAAATTCTAAAAATATGTGATGAACCAGGAGACAGGAGACCTGGTGTGTGGGTCTAGCTCCGTTAGTTCTTAGTTGTGTGAACTAGGACAAGTTACTTCACTTAACAGTGCTTCAGTTTTCCCGTCAATTAAATAGGGGTAAAACAACTATGGCATTAGGTACACTAAATAAAAATAATTCATATAAAACTATGGTACATATTAAAAGATAGTACATGGGATGGTAATTTTTATGTTTGTTTCCCAGAACCTCATCTTGTCCCTGCCATCCACTACTTATGTGACATTTTAAAAGTTACTTAATTTTCTAAGACCTCAGTTTCCCCATCTATAAAATAGGGGTAGAACTGGACTTCTTTGGTTCACTCTAACTGTACAATTAGGTAAACTTTCTATTTTGATGAATTTACTGTGTTTCAGAAATGCTTACCAGTTAAAAATGAGGTGTCCAGAGCTTCCCCAGGATTGTCTGCATGACGCCGGGCTCCTGGTCACACAGTGCTTCCTTCTTTATGGCCCACAGATTTACTGAACTTAGACAAAGAGCAGAAACCCTAGGAAGAAGAAATCGTCCCTTCAGTGGGTGAGACTGAAGGGTAATTGTACAAGATAGATAGGTAGGGCTAGAAGAAGATCGCTGTGAAAAGCAAGCAAACCCCTCCCCCCCAAATTCAAACTAATTTGATGAATATATAGAACTGGAGTCAAATGCATGAACTCTGGAGTCAGACCTGGTAAGGGCTTCGCATCCCAGCTCCCTCCCTCAATTTCAACAATGTGACTGTGGGTGAAGCCGCTACCTCTGATGGAGTCTTGGTTTCCTGTTTTGTCTAATGGAATCATCCTTGTGAAGATTAAATGGGATGATCCATGCTCAGCACAGTGGCTGGCCTATCATGAGGCCTCGAAATATTAGCGATTACTGTTATTAATATTGCTATTGTTATTTTCATGGTTATCTGAGAAAATCCTCACAGAAGAGATGTAAATAACCAGATTTTAACTGGGCTTGGTGGCACACACCTGCAATCCCAATGGCTGGGGAGGCTGAGGCAGGAGGATGTTAAGTTCAAAGCCAGCCTCAGCAACTTAGTGTGATTCTGAACAATTAAGTGAGATGCTGACTCAAAATGAAAAATAAAAAGACTTGGGATGTGCCTCAGTGCTTAAGCATCCCTGGGTTTAACCCCCTACCCCTCCCAAAAAAAATTTGAAAGAAGCAGGATAGAGAATTTGATAGTTGAGAGGTGGCCTTGGAAATGGTCAGTGGAAAGTGGAAGTCCATAAGAATCTGCTATGGAGGAATCCAACATCTATTGATTTCAGAAGCTTTCAAGGTAGTTCTGATATGCTGCCAGGGTTGATAAGAGGAGATGTTCCTGAGCAAGATTCATAAAGCAAGATTCATAAAGAAGGAAAACACTGTTTTTTTTCAAGCACTGTTTTTCCCCTAACTAGCTGCCTGTCCCTGGCAATTACTTTACCTCACTAGATTTCAGCTCTTCCCTTTATAAAATGAGGAGAGTTGTTCCACCTAGCTTCCAATTGATCTCTAAGTCTCCTTCCAGATATATTCGTCAAGATCTTGCCAGGATGGAAATCCATATTCAGGTGCCATTACCCACCCTTCCATTCCAGTTCATCCCTTGGATGATGTTCTCAAGCCGACAAGCATCTTGAGTGAGTTTCGGGTTCTTCCCACTGCCTCCACCCCCACTGTGTGGATTTCACTAGTTCATTCCCCACTCTGACTTGGCCTCCACCTGGTACCATGCAAAGAGGCTAAATTGAAATGCAGCATGCATGGTCTCTAGTGGCAATCGCAGCCTAGAGCACCAAGCCACTTTAAACTTTGTAATTGTGCAACTTGGGGCTCTTGATAATAACAGACAACATTACTGGAGCATTTAAGATGTGTCAGGCACCATACTGAGAGCTTTAAGTCCACTATATGGTTTAATCTTCACAATAGCATTGTGATGTTAGCCTGAGGATTCCCATTTTATAGCTCTGGATGCAGAGTCTAATGCTTAATGAGATTAAACAATTTGCTCCAGATCACACAGAGTCTGTAGTACAGGCAGGGCCCATGTCCTGGTCCATCCGGCTCCAGCATTATAGCAAGTTATTTCCCATAAATTCTATCACTATAAATTCTTGATCTCATTGAGTAATCTCATAAGAGGGGTGCAGGGTTAAATCTTCATATATAAGGCAAACTGCCCTAGCTTACCTTCCCAATCCTGTCACTCTCTGACCATCTGTGATCAGGCCACCAACCATAGAGGTCATGATGCTAAATGGCTAAGCCATAGTTGATGGTCTGTTACTGCATCATCCAGTACAGTAGCCAGTGGGTACATGTGTCCATTTGAGCATTTGAACTATCGCTAATCTGAACTGAGATGTGGTATAAATTCTAAACCCCAGATTTCGCCAGTTGCGGTGATGCATGCCTATAATCCCAGCAGCTTGGAAGGCTGAGGCAGAAGTATTGTGAGTTCAAAGTCAGGCCTCCACAATTTAGTGAGGGAGGTCCTAAGGAACTTAGCAAGACCCTGTCTTAAAATAAAATATAAAAAGAGCTGGGGATATGGCTCAGTGGTTAAGTGCCCTTTGTTTTAATCCCTGGTACAAAAAAGAAAACAGATTTCAAAGAAGGAAATCTTCACACAAAAAAAGCAAATTAAATACAATATTAGTGATTTTTATATTGATTACACATTTATCCTTTGTGTGTGTGTGTGTAGTCCTGGGAATGGACCTCAGGGTCTTGCACATTCTGGGCAAGCACCTTACTATTAAGTTACATCCCCAGCCCTACACTGATCACATATTCAAATGATCAAATTTTTAAAATATTGGGTTAAGTAAAATATAATTAAAGTCAATTTTATTTTTTTTACGTTTCATTTTTAGAGTGTCTATTAGAATATTTAAGATTATATATGTGCCTAGCATGTGTAGCACAAACTGTATTTCTATTGCAAAGCACTGGCCTGGAGTTGAAACTACTTGGGTCTGAATCCCAGCTTTGCCACATACTCCCTGTGTAACGTTGGGCATGTCCATTCATCCAGATGTGGCTCAATTTCCCCATGATTTCAATGGGGAAAGTTTTTGTGAGCATCTAATGACCTAAATTTCTCAGACAGTGCCCAGTTTATTTGTTTGCTATCTAACATTCTCACCAATGCCAGAGCAGCCCAGGTTCACCTCTTGCTTATGCTACACTGTTTATCTTTCCTGGAAGGCTCTGCACCTCCTCAGGTTCTGTGTTTTCCTAATACTGTGGCTTGTCTGCACTCTTGTGAGTTTCTTTGTAATAACATGAGCTTTCTTGTGTTATGAGCTGTTGTTCTGTTGTGCAGACCTGAAGTGTAATTTGAAGTAGATTGTGTGCTTCTTGAGATTGGGACTTGTGTTTCCTCCTCTTGTATTGCCCTCCTCATCAAGCCCTCTGCAGCTCCAACACAGTGCCTGGTACAATGTGGTATTGCAGAAGTAAAATGTTCATTAACTTGACAGGAGCAGTGGTGCATGCCTGCAATCCCAGTGGCTCCAGAAGCTGAGACAGGAGGATGGCAAGTTCAAAGCCAGCCTCAGCAACTTAGTGAGGCCCTAAGCAACTCAGTGAGATCTTGTCTCAAAATAAAGAATGAAAAACAGGGCTGGGGATGTGGCTCAGTGGTTAAGCGCTCCTGGGTTCAATCCCTGGTACCAAAAACCAATGCTTGTTAACTCACTAATTGATTAATGTCCCTTACCCCTATGCCAGGGAAGTGAGAATTTCCCATGCTTTCTTAAAACCCTTAGGAGGAGGGGTCACTTTTCCTCCATTCATTTAGGAGCCACCATTTTTTCCCAGGTCATTTCATACATCATGGAACAGCAATCCATCTTTTTAAAATTCTTTTTTTTTATGTTGGAAAAAAAAGTATATTTAGACTTAGACAGCTGGACTCTGTTTAGATGATCCCAATTTTGTTGGCAACGTCCAAAGAATCATAATCAGGAGCCAGTCTCCATCAGGCCTGATCAGGGTGTTAACCTTGGCCACATCAATGTCATAAAGCTTCTTTGCAGTTTGTTTGATCTGGTGTTTGTTGGCCTTGACATCCACAATAAACACAAGTGTGTTGTTGTCTTCAATCTTCTTCACGGCCGACTCAGTGGTCAGAGGGAATTTGATGATGGCTTGGTGGTCAAGCTTATTTCTCCTGGGGGTGCTCTTCCAAGGATATTTGGGCTGCCTCCGGAGCTGCAATGTCATGGGTTGCCGGAAGGTAGATGACATGTGGATCTTCTTCTTTTTATGACTGTGGACACTCTTCAACACTGTCTTCTTGGCCTTCAAAGCTTTGGCTTTGGCTTTGGCTTCAGCTTTGGGAGGGGCAGGCGCTTCCTTCTTAGCTTTCGGCGCCATCTTGGTGAAAAGGCTTAATATTCTTATTTATTTATTTATTGCAGTATTGGGGATTGAACCCGGGGATGCTCTACCACTGAACTACATCCCAGTTGTTTTCCTTTTTTTCTTTTGAGATAGGTTCTCACTGAGTTGTCCCGGCTGCCCTTGAACTTGTGATCCTCTTGCCTCAGCCTCCCAAGTTACTGGGATTATGAACAGAGCATGCAACAATGCCACACCTGGCAACCCCACTTGTTTGCATTCCTGCCTAGCCCTGCCACCTCTCAAGCTTTCAGAATGGGCGATGGCTTTTTTTTTTTCTTTTTCTTTTCCTTTCTAGCACGTGAACGTTGAGATCAGCTATAATTTTGAAGTCTTAAAAGAAGTGGCCTGGGTTCATTAAATTCTAATGGCGCTGATGGAAAGGAAAGATAGTTGCTTTAATTAAGGAAGACCTCCCTTGGCTAATGCTGTGGTTATGATGGTGGCGGTGGAGCGCTGCCGCTGCGGCTGCTAAGTAGGATGATTATGGTGTTCAAGGGAGTTCAGAAGCGCCAGTCTACACCCTCAGGCAGCCCAAACTACACATCTGCCAAGCATCTACATACAGCCTGTCACTGCTCTGCTTGGGAGCTTACCCAGCAGGGCAAACTTTTGCCAGCTTTGGATCCCACTCAAAGTTTAGGGAACATGTCTTCTGGGTAAATAAAATCCCCCAAAACAACATGCCTTTGAGGGGAAAGATTGTGTGTGTGTGTGTCTGTGTGTGTGTGTGTGTGTGTGTGTGTGTGTGTGTGAGAGAGAGAGAGAGAGAGAGAGAGAGAGAGAGAGAGAGAGAGATTTTGCTGTTGTTGTTGTTGCTGTTATTATTGTTGCTCGGGATCAAATCCAGAACCTTGCACATGTTAAACATGTGCTCTACCACTGAGCTATGTCCAATCCCTAAAATTCTGGCTGATTTTTCTTTAGCAATCTGTTTTTTTATAGACCCAGACAAGGACCCCTCCCCTCCTTTTCAGCACTGGAGTTTGAACCCAGGGGTGCTGTACCACTGAGCTCATCCCCAGCTCTATTTATTTACGTATTTATTTGTTTATTTATTTATTTTAGATAAGACCTTGTTAAGTTGCCCAGGCTGACTTTGAACTTGAGATCCTTCTGCCTTAGCCTCTCAAGTAGCTGGCATTACAGAAGTGCACCACCACACTCCTTCACAGAATTCTTTGAACACCGGTTGAAATTGCACTATTACTGTTCCCTTCCTTTGAATTTAGCCTGAGAGGCCATCTTGAAAATATCACTTTAGGAGAAGGCAACATAATGAGCTCTGAATGCTTAGTGTGGATTCACACAGAGATCCTGTCGATCTTATATGCGAGTAGAGAGAAGGGATGTAAAGGATGGTGGGAAGGAATGTGGGGGTTACCCTGGGAAAATTCTGCTAGCTTTACCCATTTTCCCAAGACCAGCCCTGAGAGCAAGATCCAGCTGAGCTCAGAAATATCTGGTCAGTAAGTGTAGTGGATGCTGTGCTGTGTGCTCAGATCATCCTTTGGGGTAGAATAATTTATTTCCTTCACCCACCAGGACTGCAGCTGACAGCACTTAGTTCCTGCCTTCTCTGGAACTGTGGATCTTCATCCTTAGACATGCCACCTTCCCAGCCTGTACACAATGACTGCAGATGCAAGGACATGAAGACTGCATGTGGGACGATGCTATTACAAGGGGGCTGAGGAGTGGTCCAGCTTCACCCTCTGCTTGTTCCTCTTTCTTCCCTTACCCCACTGGCATCAATACCTAGAGCACTTTCAAAACAGTTCCCTCTCATGGATCTTCATCATATAGTCTGCTTTCTGGAAAATCTGATTTGCAATAGTCATTCCCTCTTTCATTAATGCAGGCGCTTCTGTGTTAGATTTCAACATCCTGACTGCAGGTCCACTGACCAGATGGATTTCAGAGTCCATTTTTTCATCTTTTTTTTTTCCAGTGCTGAGGTGAGAACTCAGGGCCTTGCACATGCTAGGCAAGTACTCTGCGCCTAAGTACACCCCAGCCCCTCCCCTCATCCATCCTTGCTCTTTCCTCAGTGTGTGGGCTGCTTTGACAGAACGTCTGCAGTTCCACATTCTGATTTAGAGTTCAACTAATGTCTTGGAAGACACTTGTGTGCTGTTTGCCTCATATGGGTCTCGTACTTCATTTGCTGCTCAGATCTTGTTCAGGGAGAAGATTGTGTCTATTTTTTTTAATGTGTGTGTGTGTGTGTGTGTGTGTGTATATATATATATATATATATATATATATTATATATAAAATTGGTTGTTCAAAACATTACAAAGCTCTTGACATATCATATTTCATACATTTGATTCAAGTGGGTTATGAACTCCCATTTTTACCCCGTATATACATTGCAGAATCACATCGGTTACACATCCACGTTTTTACATATTGCCATACTAGTGACTGTTGTATTCTGCTACCTTTCCTATCCTCTACTATCCCCCAAGATTGTGTCTAAATTTCTCATTTTCCCAAAACCCTTAGCTTTAGACTCAGCCCCCTTTGGGGGAAATAATTAGTGCTGCCTGTCTGGCCAAGCTTCCACAATCCTCTTGGTCTTAACGACCCTGGAAGCCTATCACCAAAGAAGAATGTCATAGACTCTGGCTGTCAGTAGGGAACTCTGAGGTCATTTAGTGCAGCCTCCTAGTCTAACAGGAATCCTCCCAGGCCAGAAAGGTTGTCACACTTTAAATCAGGATTGCTCAAGATGTCACCCAGTGTCGTTGCTAAGTACCAGTCCTGAACCAACCACAAGCTCAGATTCTTAGTTACTTGTCATTCTGAACAAAACAAGTGAGAAGGCAGTTTACAGGGGAAGTCAGTTGGCAAGAGCACTCAGGAGGCTGAAGGGTAGAATGGAGCTGTAACAAAAGGGCAAACCTAATTTATTTTGGTTTCCTTATGTAAGAACTAACGAGGTAAGCCGAACAATGTATACCCGAATTACAGGCAACCTTGCAACTAGGGAACAACACTCCAAAGCCAGGCTCCTGCATCTTTGGCTTAAGCCTTGCAAGACCAGTAGCAGACATGCTTAATCTTCAGACTTCAGGAAACAGTTTTCTTCAAACTCCCTGGCTAACCCTCCTAGTGCCTTTCAACTGAGACAGGTAGGAAGTTCTTTCAGCCACCCAATCAAAGTCCTGCTGGTTCCTACAACACCTGTCTTCAGTGAAGGGCAGGGAAGAGCTTGTCCTTCATTCCTCAAGGACTTGCCTGCACTTGAACTGTCAGTTCTTCCTGGGAAAATCTTTCTCGGGGTGGGGTGGGGGGAATGTATGTGTCCACAGCACCATTCCCCATGGCCAAGTGCCAAGTGACGAAAGTGTCGGAGCTTTTGAAATTGTCAGAGAAACTGATTTCCTTGTCAAGTCTCATCCTGTATGGTTGGAGGGCCAAATTCTACTTTCGTGTTAGCTGCCACGCAGATCAAAGGCTGCTGACAAGGAGCTGAAGGGTTTGTGCCTGGTCTGCTTCAACCTTTCCTCAACCCAGCATGGGGAATGCTCCTGGCTTTCGGCTTTCTTGAACTCTCTTATCGATCCTCCTTTGTGGGCCAACAGATGAAGGGCCTGGGAAATAATTTGGAGGGATATAACTCAGAGACAGCTTTCTTAAATTTGCAGCAGGAAGGAGGCCAGAGGAAAGGGAAGACAGGAGCGAGTCAGAAATTGCAAACTTAGGAAAGGCCAGAAATTGAGGGGTCAATGTTCAGTGGAAGAATCAAAGGAGGAGACGGGGTGAGGTGTCAGGCCAGAGGATCTCCAGTAGGGGATCTCACAGAAGGACTAGTCTTTTCATGGCTTGGTTTTTTGAGAGTATTGCATGAAGGTAGGACACAAAGGAGATGACTTCTGAAGCCACTTCCTACATTGTCTTTATCATAAGCCCATGAGGGGAGAGGTGAGTGACTGAAAAGTTCAAGTTATGAGTAACCCTACGTACATCCGAAAGTACATAAAAGTCAAGGGTAAGACTAGAGAGAGTGGGAAGATAATGGTGCAGATGAATGTTGTAGAGATCATCCACACCAGGGAGGAGGCCATGGGAATGAACCAAGGGTGTGGAGCACAGAGACAGGAGAATGGTGCTTCTAGATTCAAGAGAGCTCATTCTTGGTTTCCTGACTTGAGCTTTCTCTTTGGACTTTTGGACAGTGCTTAGTACCATCTCCTGTTCACCATCTCCTCTCTATTTCCTTCTCCTTACACCCCAAACATTTAAAGTTTCTGCAGTTTTTAGGATTGAACCCAGGGCCTGAAGCATGCTAGGCAAGCATTCTATCATTGAGCTACACTTCCAGAACTCCCAAATATTTTTGACAAGAAGAAACCAGCTGCACCTGTTTCTCCATCCACAGGCAAGCTGCATACCTCAATGGAATCAGATGAGGAAAATTTTCAAAGTATTAGGTACCCCAGGAGACATGATGTTCTCAAAAACGGCAAGAGAAAACATCTCCCGGAGAGGCTGGGCAGTTGGGCGTGGTGGTGCACCCCTGTAATCCCAGATACTCTGGAGACTTACAAGTTCAAGGCCAGCCTCAGCAGTGCAGTGAGACCCTGTCTCAAGATAAAAAGTAAAAAGGACTAGGGATGTAGCTCAATGGTAGAGCACCTCTGATTTACTCCCTAGTACAGAAAGAAAGAGAAAGAAATTGGGCACTAAGGTTTGATTACACCTTTAGCCCAGACTGCTTCCATTTTGCTTGGCCTGACTATTGCAGGCGGGGGTGGGGGATAGTATAAGATCCCTGAGGCCAGGTGCCCTTGTCCATCTAGATGGTCATTTATTCTGGTTTATTACCAACTTAATCACCTCCATAAGTTTCACCTTTTATATATATCTTTATTTTATTTACTTTTTTTTAATGTGGTGCTGAGGATCGAACCCAGTGCCTCAAGTATGAGAGGCAAGTGCTCTACTGCTGAGCTACAACCCCAGCCCCATAAGTATTGCTTATGATAGTGTGCTATTTCAATTTATTTGTTCCTTGAGTGCAACAAGAGGTTGAAAGGTAAATTTGCATAGAAAAGAGTCTCATTATGTTAATCTCGCTGGTTTCTGCATATCAGGTAGCAAATAGGGAGAATTTAGATAGTCAAGTATTATCCCCCAATTTACTGACTCTATTAAGTGCTTGTGTTTAGATAGCAAAGTTTATTTGTACTTTTATTATTTCCATAAAATAGGGAAATGTCTCCAACGGCCAGGCTCAGTGGCTCACACCTGTAATTCCAGTGACTTGGGAGGCAGAGGCAGGAGGATTGCGAGTTCAAAGTCAGCCTCAGCAAAAGCGTGGTGCTAAGCAACTCAGTGAGACCCATCTCTAATAAAATACAAAATAGGGCTAGGGATGTGGCTCAGTGGTCTAATGCCCCTGAGTTCAATCCCCCTATACTCCACCCCCACAAAAATTTCTCTCACTTCACAGATGGAACTGGGCACTAGAATGTGAAAAGCACCTAAAATTTCAAATAAATATGAAACTAAGTTCTCAGCCTTGACTGTCTATAAGAATCACCCAGAGAGTTTTTATAACACACTGGCATTTAGCTCTCATCTTGAATTGATCAAATCAGAACATAGCTATTAAGAGCTCCTCAGATAATTGATTCCCAGTGGGAATCCAGGGTTGAGAGCTACTGGCTTACCAGTGTTTGCTGTTTCTTTTGGAAAGCTACATGGCATGCAGGTCACACTGGTAGTAGGTTTGGTCTCCACCAGTTGACACACGTTAGGAAAGTCTTCCCACTCACAGACATTTGTTTATTTACGTGAAGCCAGATGGGCAACACCCAGGTTAGGTGAACCATCTGGGCCATTGAGAATGTCAATATAACTTGATTAGTGTCTTCATTTCATGAAATTTTACTAAGCCTGGAAAATTCTAGATGCTGAAAGGCCTAAGGGGAGGCACCTCATTTCCAGGTGCAAGACAAGGCTGTGGATCTGCATGATGCTATACATCAGTAATCCCTTGCCAAAGTGCATGCTGGGAATCAAAGTGGTAGTAGGAGTTCAGAGAAGGAGCAAGTAACACCAGGATATCACTCTTAAGGTGGATCTCAAAGAATGAGTGGGATTTGAAGAGGTGACAGGGAAGAGAAAGAACACTTCTGATTCTAGGCCCAAGTAGTAACCTGTGGCCTGATGGTGGCAGATTTCTGGGACCCACAGCAGACCTTTTAAATTGCAATCAGTGCTCCTGGTATCAGGTGGAAATCAGTCAGGGACAGCAACGTCTGTCAGGTGCATACATAAATTCACCTTGCCCCTACTTTCACTTTCTGGTCTCTCACATCTGGGTTAGAGAGTCAGCCATCACCACCCACCCAATTTCCTTGTTTGGTGATGTCGCTGGACTCCCTTCTCTGTCTTATGGTCCCCTTGGTTCTGCACTGTCTTGAAGTTAGCGTCTCTGGGAAATCCAGTGAGGGAAATGTCTATAACATGTGGCTCCTGGTTCTCTCTCCAGCTGGGCTAGTACAGCTCCTCTCCCCAGAGTCTACCCTGGAATTCTCTCTAAGGTGTTGGCTCAGCCAGGCGGGCTTCCCAACCTTCTTCACATCGTGGAATACAGAAGAAAGACCATAACCTTTGTATGGAAAATGGAGCTACCTGCTCTCTGCCGTCCTGCAGGAGTGATTAGTCTGAATGCCAAAGAGATAAAGGTCTGCAGAGCTGGAACTAAGCTGCTGCACACCAGAGGTAAAGCTGGGTCCTGAGCAACTCTGGAGCAACTGGTGAGGAAACCTAAGGCAAAACAGTAGGCTGTCCCACTAGGTGGACAGAAAGTACCAACAGGGAGAGAGAAACACAGCAACCAACTTCCTGTCCTGGCAGGTGGGCAGACAGCATTGCCAGACATCAGAATCCCCAGGGTTACAGTGGACAAGGGGGTAAATATTGAAATTACCTGGTCTTTTCTCCACCATGCTGGGGATGGACCAATAGGCAGAGATCCCAAAGTCAAACTGGGGAATCAGTTCCAGCTGGGTGCTCGGAGTGAGCCAAGCTAGGGAAAAAGCCCAGGATTAGAGAAGAGAAGACAAGTTATACTAGAACACCCCAAATTAGATCAGAAGTAAATCAAATGAACAACCAGGAGTGAAGTATGCCCTTTAAAGTTAGGGATCACGTCTAAGCTATCTCTGTATTCTCATATCTAGCCCAGATGGCATGTAGTTTATTATTTTTACTATTATTTCTGAATGAATGAATACGTATAGGGCTGAGCCCAAAGTCATAAGGATGGAGTGGTTCAAGATACAGAGCCAAGGCCTGCAGGGGCTGAGAAATCCAATCAGGGCAACTTGATATGTGTTAGGAGATGCCTGTGAAGTTCTCCTGGAAGCATGCTGGGCTAGTGGCAAGGAGAGCATTATAGTCTAGGGGGACCAAGGCACAGGGTGAGTTAGAGCAACAATACTGTAGTGTTTGCAGGTTTACAAAGGGTACTCACATACCTTATCTAGTGCATCTGAGCCTCACAACAACCTCCTGAGGATATGCAAGAGTAGATTAGACGTGTCGCCTGTCCTCAGACCGTGCTTTGCTTTCTGGAGTGCCAATCAGACGGAGTGGAAGCCAGTGGCTTGTTTACCTATAGCACATGTGGAATGGGAAGTCAGAAGGCCAATAGAAGAAACCTTGGCTCCATTAGAAACCCAGCTGTGCAAGGAGCTCTGGTGGATGAGGGACCAGGGAGCCAGAATAAATATTTAACTTTCATTTTGAAACACTGTGCTTGTGTGGCTGCGGCCATTGTGGTGGGCAAGCTGTGAGGGCTAAATATTTACACTTTCTAATTGTTCCCACCAAACTGCTGGATGTCCCCATTCTCTGCAAGTTGTCTGTCTGTGCACTCATACATTGATTCATTTATTGTTTGCTTATTTCCCCACTTTCCTACTTTAAAAATTTATTTATTAGTTTGGGAAGGAGGTTAAGGGAGGGGGGAGGAGGCACAGAGTTTGAGTCAAGATTCTCTTCCATTTCAGAGAAAGGAAATAAAACCACAAGGTGGAAAGTAGAGGTAGAGAAAATGCTGACTGGCTTCTAGGTCTTTTACGCACTGTAGGTTTTTAAAATCGAACCTTTATTGGGGGATGATTTTAGATTTACCAAAATGTTCCAGAGATAGTAAAGAGAGTTTCCAAATCTCTCTCACCCAGCAGCCCTCACATAACCACGGCATGTTAGTTAAAACTAAGAACCTAACATGGGCATAGTACTATTCACTAAACTCCACAGTTATTCAATGTCAGATGGATCTATCACTCAATCTTACCTCCATCCTCATACTGCCTGCTTCACATGTCTCTGTCCTCTAAGCGCTCTTCTCTTTTTTGGGGGTGGGGGATACTAGGGATTGACCTCAGGGACATTCGACCACTGAGCACATCCCCAGCCCTATTTTGTATTTTATCTAGAGACAGGGTCTCACTGAGTTGCTTAGCACCTCGCCTTTGCTAAGGATGGCTTTGAACTCACTATCCTTCTACCTCAGCCTCCTGAGCCGCTGGTATTACAGATGTGCGCCACCGGGCCCATTGTGCTCTCTTCTTATAAGGACACCAGTCATTAAGTTTAGGGCTCACCCTAAATTCAGGAAGATTTCATCTCAAGATCCTTAACAGATTACATCTGCAAAGATGCTATTTCTAAATAAGGTCACATTCTGAGGTTCCAGTGGACATGAATTTTGAAGGGACACAGTTCAACTCCTTATGCTTAGTATTGACTCATGGATATTTCTTTCATTCTTTGGATTAGAATCAAATCATTTATTTATTCATTTATTACCTCAGATTGTTCCAGCTTTGGCCAATGGCTCTTTCTGCTTAGCATCTATATCCTTTTGACTTTCTCCATCTTCCTTTCCCTTCTCATACTGCCCAGAGCTCAAAGATGCTCCAGGGTCATCTTGTATTTTCCCTTTCCTAGTCCTAGAATTACCCTTTCTTTACACAGCTTTCATTCATTTTATCAAGAATGGTTTTGCAAATTTATGAGGTAGAACCCAGATTAGTTTCAAGTTCCTTGTCCCATACTTAGTGACATGAGGTTTTACTGGTGGATTAAGGGACTGTCAACCAGACCCATGAGGGATGATGTTTCCCATCAGTCTTTCAATTAATGGCTTCACAATCCATTGATGAGGGCATTAGACTTTACCAAATGCCATTCCTCCTCCATGTATCAGTTGGGTTCTTCTACAAGATGGGACTTTCTCTCAATTCTTTGAATATCCTTGGAAAAGCAGGATAAATACTTCATACATCTTCAGAAGAATGCATTTGTCCCCTAGTAGTTTCCAAAGGTGTTCAATGAGAATTATTTGTTGCTTTGTTTTGAGGAATTATGGACTCAGGAATTTTTTGTTGGTGGTGTTTCGTTTTATTCATACATTTTTTTTGGTTCTGGGGACTGAAGCCAGGGGTGCTCTACTACTGAGCTACATCCCAGACCCTTTTTATTTTATTTTGAGACAGGGTCTTATTAAGTTGCCCAGATTGGCCTCCAACTTGAGATTTTCCTGCCTCAGCCTCCCAAGTAGTGAGATTATAGGTATGCACCACCATGTCTAGCTGCAGTCATATTTTTTAGGTTAACTTTATTTATAGTTTACATAAAATGCATTGTACACATTCACCAACAGATAGCCTACTATGTAACCACGAACACAGCCAAAATACAGAACATTTCCATCACTCTAAAAGTTTTCTCATTTCTCTTCATAATCACCCCTTCCATTTCCATTCCCAGGAACCCATGAATCTCCTTCCTCTCTTTATTGATTTGCCTGTTCTAGAAATCCATACAAGGACAGTTACATACATAGTATATACTCTTTGTGTCTGGCTGGTTCACCCGGCATGATGTTTTCTAGATTCCTCTATGTTGTTACATGCATTAACAGTTTTTTTTTTCTTTTCATTACTGTGGTGTATTTCACTTTACAAACAAGTTTACAAACCGAAACTTGTTTATTCATCTGTTAATAAGTACTAGGGATGTTTTTAGTTTGGGGGCTATTACAAATAAAGCTGTTGTGAATGTTGGGGTACAAGTCTTTGTGAGGACAAGTGTTTTCATTAACCTTGAGTAAATACCTACAAGTAGAATTTCTGAGTTGAATGGTAGGTGAATGTTCAACTTCATAAGGAAGTGCCCACCACTTTCAAAGCAGTTGTACTTTTGCGTTCCCACCAGCAACATATGAGTTCCAGTGGTTCCACAGCTCTTTTTAATTATAGCCACCTCAGAGGTGTGAAAAGGTATCTCTTTGTGGTTTTAACATGTACTTCCTGATGACTAACGGGTATCCTTTCATGGACTCATTAGCCATTCATACCTCTTTTTTTGTATGTCTGTCAATTTTAGGCTCAGAGCAAACCGAGAGGGAAGAACAGAGATATCTCATATCCCCCTGGCTTCCACCCCAATGTTGCTTCTCCCCTTGTCAATGTCCCCAGAAGAGTGGAACATTTCTTTGAACTGGAACTCACTTGGCATATCATTATCCCTCAAAGTTGATAGTTTACCTTGGGGCTCGCTCTTAGTGTTGTATGATGGCATGTATCCACCATTATAGTTTCATACACAGCAGTTCCCTACAGTCTTCTATGATCTGCCTATTCTTCCCTTCTCACCCCCTGGCAAATCCTGTTGTTTTGCCATCTCTAGGATGTCATATAGTTGGAATTATACAGCATACGGGCTTTTAGATTGGTTCCTTCCATTTAGTAATATGTATTTAAGTTTCCTCCATGGATTTTCATGACTTGATCCTTCATTTCTTTTGCGCACTGAATACGATTCCATCATCTAGTTTATTGATCCATTTCACCTACTGAAGGACATGTCTTATATACATTTTGTAAGATTTGTATTTATTCATTTTTAGATGCTAATGTAAATGGTATTATGTTCCCAAGTTTCACCAAGTAAGAACAAAGCTGCTATAAATATTTGCGTGAAGGTTTTGGTGTGGGCATAGTTTTCAGCTCGTTTGGGTAAATATCAAGGAGCGTGGTTAGTGGATGATAACGTACAAATATTTAGCTTTGTAAGATACTGCCAAGCTGTCTTCCAAAACAGCTGTAATATTTTTCATTCCCACTAGCAATGGACGAGAGTTCTCGTGGCACCACATCCTCACCAGCATTTGATGTGACAGTGTTCTGGTTTGGGCCATATTAGAATGGTATATAATGTCACCTCACTTTTTTGTTTTAATTTGCAGTTCCCTGATGACATATGATGTCAAACAGCTTTTCATGAGCTTATTTGCCATCTGCAGGTCTTTTTTGATAGGATATCTTAAGATCTTTTGCCTATTTTTTATTCAGGTTTTTTTCTTATTGTTTAGTTTTAAGAGTATTTTTTTTATATATTTTGTTATTTAAAATACAATTTAAAATAAATGTTAGGTATACAACATGATGTCATGGGTCTCTGTATGTTTTGGATAGAAGTTTTCTTTATCAAATATGCCTTTTACAAATATTTTCTCCCCTAGTTTGAGATTTATCTTTTCATTCTCTTGGCAATATCTTTCACAGGACAAAATTTTCTAATTTTAACAAAGTTCAACTTATCAATTCTTCTGTGGATTGTGCCTTTCACATTATATCTAAATCATCATTGCCAAACCCAAGATCAACTAGATTTTTTCTTCTATGTAATCTTCTATGAATTTTATAGTTTTGCCTTTTATGGTTTTATAATAAATCTTGAGCTAAATTTTGTAAGTTCTGAGTCTAGATCATTATTTATCTGTTTATTTATTTGGCATGTGTACATCCTATTGATCCTGCATCATTTGTTTAAAAAGAATATCTTTTCCCCATTATATTGTCTTTTCCCACTTATCAAATATCAGATGACTATATTGATGTGGATCTATCTTTGGTTTCTCTCTTCTCCCTCCATTATTCTATTTATCTCTTCTTTTGCCAATTCTTCATTGTCTTCATTACTCTAGCTTTATAGTAAGTCTTGAAATCAGGTAATATCAGCAACTTTGTTTTTCTCCTTCAACATTGCACTAGTTATTCTGGGTCTTTTGCTTCTCTACTGAACTCCATATCAGATGTTTGCCAATATCCACAAACTAGCTTGCTCAGATTTTGATTGGGATCGCACTGAAAGTATAGTTGAGAAGAACTGACATTTAACAATATTAAATTTTCCTGTCCATAAACATGGAATATCACCCCATTTATTTATCTCTTCTTTGATTTGTATCATCAGAGTTTTGTTGATTCCTTCATGTCTTATACATATTTTGTAAGATTTATATTTATTCATTTTTAGATGCTAATTAAATTGTATTATGTTTTTCATTTCAAATTTGATTTGTCCATAGCTAGTACATAAAAAATTAGCTGACTTTTGCATATTAACCTTATATCCTGCAACCTTGCTATAATTGCTTATTAATTTTGGAACATTTTGTTGATTTTATTTTTTCATTTTTTAATATGCATACACACACATATATATGACTACTAGAAAATGATCCCAGATGCTGAGTTATATTCCCTATCCTCCTTTATTTTGAGATGAGGTCTCCCTAAGTTGCTGAGGCTGGCCTTGAACTTATATCATTCTGCCTCAGCCTCCAGAGTCACTGGCATTACAGGTATGTGCCACCATGTCTGGCCTTTGTTGATTCTTTCAGATTTCTACACAGGCAATCCTATGGAATTGCAAAGACAGTTTTATATTTTTCTTCTCAACCAATATACATTTTATTTTCTTTCCTGATCTTTTTGCATTAGCTAGGACGTCCAATATGATGTCCAAAAGGAGCAGTGAAAGAGGATATTCTTGTCTTCTTGATCTTAGTGGGAAATATCATAGTTTATCATGATTAAATATAACGTTAGATGTAGATATTCTTTTTTGTGTGTGTGTGTGGGGGGGGTAGTACTGGGAGTTGAGCCCAGGGGTACTTAACCACTGAACCACATTCCCAGCCATTTTAAAAAATATTTTATTTAGAGACAGGGTGTTGCTAAGTTGCCTAGAGCCTCGCTAAATTGGCTGGCTTTGAACTCACAATCTTCCTTCCTGAGCCTCCTGAGCTGCTAGGATTACAGGCTTGCACCACTGTGCCCTGCTATAGATGTTCTTTTATCAAGTTGATTAAGTTCTTCTATATTCCTAGCTTGTTAGAGTTTTTATAATAAATGGATAATAGATTTTTAAAAATTCTGCCTTTGCATCAACTGATATGATCATGTAGTTTTTCTTTTTACCTTCTTGATATGATGGATTTCATTGTTCTTTGAATGTTGGGTCATCATAAGATAATGTTGGGTCATCATAAGATAAATGAAACTTGGCTGAATTGCATAATTCTTTTTATACATGTTTGAATTCAATTTGCTAGTATTTTATTGGGAATTTTTTTATTTAGTTATGCATGACAGTAGAATGCACTTTGATACATCTTACATAAATGGAGAATAATTTCCCATTCTTCTTTTTTGCACCTATGTTCATGATAGATGTTGGTCTATAGATTTCTCTTCTTATAATATCTTCATCCAGCTTTGGTATTAGATTAAGGCTGGCCTTATAGAAAAGGAATTGTCCTTGTGCTTCTATCTTCTGAAAGAGATTGTAGAGAATTGGTATAATTTCTTCCTTAAATGTTTGGTGGAATTCACCAAAGAACTCATTTGGGCTTGGCACTTCTGTTTAAAAGTAATAAACATTGATTCCATTTCTTCGATAAATCTGCACCTAGTCAGATGATCTATTCCTTCTTTTGAGTGTGTTAGTAGGTTGTGTCTTTCAAGACATTGATCCATTCATCTAAGTTATCAAATCTGTGAACATAGAGTTGTTCATAATA
Source organism: Marmota monax (assembly GCF_021218885.2). NCBI lineage: Eukaryota > Metazoa > Chordata > Mammalia > Rodentia > Sciuridae > Marmota > Marmota monax. The sequence goes on from NW_026694818.1 coordinate 220,464, forward strand.
TTCCTTTATTAGCTTCTTAATGTCCTTTATTTCATTTCTGATATAAGTAAATTGAGACATGCTTCTTCCTCCCCCTGTTAATTAGCCCAGCTAGAGGCTTGTTGGTTTTATTGATCTTTTCAAAGATCTAGTCTAGGGTTTCACTAATTTTCCCTATTGATTCACTGTTTTATGTTCATTGATTTCTGCATTAATATTTCTTTTCTGTCTTTTCCTGCTTACTTTGGATTAATTTGGTCTTCTCTTTCCAATTTCCTAAGGTGATTAGATTATTTCTAGTTTTTTTTCTTTTCTAAATATGCATTCACATAAATTTCCCCTAAGCACCGTTTATGCTGCAGCCCATAAATTTTGGTAAGTTGTATTTTTATTTTCATTTAGTTCAAATATTTTAAAATTTGTCTTGATATTTCATCTTTGACCAATGTGTTATTTAAGTGTGTCACTTAATCTCCAAGTATTTTGGATTTTTTTCAGCTATCTTTCTGTTGTTGATTTCTAGTTAAATTCCATTGCAGTCTGAGGATAGACATTGTATAATTTCTGTCTTTTAAGTGTGCCAGGGTATTCTGTGGTCCAGAATGTGGTCTACCCTGATGAATATTCTATGTGGGCTTGAGAAGAATTTCTATTCTGCTATTAAGTAAGGTAGTCTTTTGTCTCTAGAAGCCCCATGTATTTTGATGTTCTGTTGTTAGGCACATACACGTTAGGGATTATTATTACTTCTTGGATAAGTGAACCCTTTATCATTATGTAATATCCCTCTGTTTCTCTGAAACTTTTCTTGCTCTGAAGTCTAAAATTAAATATAGCCTTCCCTACTTTCTTTGATTAGTGTTAACATGTTATATCGTTCTCCATGCATTTACTTCTAATCTCTTTGTGTCTTTATTTTTCAAAAATTTTGATTGGTACATTAAAAGTATACATGATAGTGAGATTTGTTGTTATGTATTCATATATGTACAAAATAGGACAATATAATTTAGTCAGTTTTATTTCCTAATACCTCTCCTTTTCCTCTTGTCTTTCCTCCCCCCTGGTCCTCTTCCTCTACCCCACTGGTCTCCCTTTTATTTTCATTAGATCATCCCCACTCCTTTTCTGAGTATATGAAGTAAGGTGCTTGTAGACAACATATCCACTCTGACAATCTCTCCCTTTCAATTGGTGAATTTAAACCATTAGTGCTCGAGCTGATTTTTGATATATTTGGATTAACATCTATGATATTTGTTATTATTTTCTATTTTTTTGTAGGTACAGCAAATCAGAGTATGTCTACTTGTGGTCTGTGTTCCTCTTATTTTTATCTCCCACTTGTTTTCTGCTTTTTGTTGTCTTGTATAATTACATCTTCTCTCCTTTCTTAATACATTGTCAGACATTTAAAAAAAAAAACAGAGTGCTTAAACCTGTGCTACATCCCCACCCCTTTTTGTTTTTTATTTTGAGACAGGTTCTCTATTAAATTTTCCAGACTGGCCTTGAATTTGTGATCCTCCTGCCTCAGCCCCAGAGCTGCTGGGATTACAGGTGTGTGCCACTATGCCCAGCTTCTTTTCTTCCTCCTTATGGTTGGTTTCTCTAGAGTTTGCAATATATGTTCACAACTAATTCAAGTCCTCTTTCAAATAACATTATGCTGCTTCACTGGTAGTAGAAGTGCCTTTTAATTAAAAATCAATCCTCATTCCTCCCTCTCCCATTCCTTGTATTATTACTACTGTTTAATTTATCTATAAATATTATATATACTTATATTTTATATAATTGAATACTATTTTGCTATTATTATTTTGAACCAATAATAGGTCTATTAGGTCAAATAAGAAAAATGCTATTTTACCTTAGCTTATTCCTTCTCTGATTGTCTTCCTTTCTTTATGTTGATTTAAGTTTCTGATCTGTTAGTTTTCTTCTTAGAATTTCTATCATTTCTTGCAAGGTAGATCTACTGGCAAACAAATTCAATTTTTGTTTTACTGAGAAACTCTTTATTTCTTCTTCACTTTTGAAGGATAATTTCACAGGGTACAGAATTCACAATTGTTGATTTCCCCCTGCCTTAAAAATATAAATATTCACTCACTTTTTTCTTCCTTGAATGAAAAAAAGCTGGATTAATTATTATGTTCACTTCTCTATAAGTAAGTTGCTTTTTCCTCTGACCTCTTTCAATGTTTTTCTTCACCTTTCATTTTTTTATAGTTTGAATACTGTATGCTTAGTCATAATTTTTGTTTTGTTTTTGGGTGTTTAACCTAGTTTGTTTTCTCTAAACCTCCAGAAGCTTTGGTTTGGTATCTCACGTTAATTTGGAGAAATTCTGTCATTATTGTTTCAAATATGCTTCTGCATCTTTCTCTCTTTCTGGTGTTCCATTACATGTAGGTTGCAATTTTATAGTCAACCCAAAGTTCTTAGATATTCTGTTCTGGGACTTTATTTTTCAATCTGTTTTTGTATGCTTTTCAGGTTTGGAGTTTTCTTTTGAGATATCGTTAAGCTCAGAAATTCTTTCCTCAGCTGTGTCCAAGTTCCAATAAGCTTATTAATGTCATTCTTCATTTCTGTTACAGTGTTAGTCATTTTTAAAAAAAAATTCTCTAGCATTTCTTTTTGGTTATTTCTTAGAATTTCCATCTCACTGTTCTTGCACACTGTCTACTTTATCCATTAGAACCCTTAGAAAATTTAGCAGAGTTACTTTACATTTCCAATCTGATAATTCCAACATTTCTGACATCCGAATCTGGTTGTGATGCTTGCTCTGTCTCTTCAAATTGTCATCTGCCTTTTAGTATCTCTTATAACTTTTTTCCTTGATAGCTAGGCATGATGTACTAGGAAAAATAAATTGTTGTATAAAGGCCTTTAGTATGTGGTGGTAAGAAGCAGGGTGGGGGGGGGCGCATGGGAAGCATCCCATAGTCCTGTGATGACGTCTTAGTCTTTTGGTGAACAATGTGCTTCTGCACTGTGAGCTTCATGAGTCCCGCTCAGTCCTGTCCTTCTCTTAGGTGGAACTAATTGGCTAGAGTGGGCTGTAGTTGATGTTTTCCTTCTCATATAAGATGCTAGAGGGGACTGGAGTAGGATATTTCCCTCCTTCCAGATCAGTTAGGCTCTGATAAAACGTCATTAAGTTTGATCGTGGTATCTCCTGAGAGCAGACCTTATCAAGAACAACAAATTGCTCTGGTTAGTGTACTTCAGAATAGTTCTTTTCCCTTTTCTCTGCCAGAGAAGGAGGGGATTTTTCTACAATAGTCACTGTGAGAACCAGGTCCAGGTATGGGAGGCAAAACAGAAGTGGGAGGCTTCCCTTGTTACTGTTTTCCCTGGAGTTTTTCACTCTGAGCGTTGTCTCAGCCTCCAGCCTCCAACAATTTGTCAAACCCAGTTCAAGTTTCCCTGCTCTAGTATTGGTTCCTGCAGAAGATTCTGGTTGTGGGCTTCATAATCCACAGTTAAGTTATGATTCTTTGTATCCGACTATTCATCTGTTAGCCTCTCTATTTTGAAGGGTGACCATTTACCCTGTGACCTGACTTCCTCCACAGATCTAAGAAAGAGTTGTTGGTTTTTCTGTTGAACTTTTACTTGTTCTAATGGAGTGGTGTCTTTCAAGCTTCCTACCTATAAGACTAGAAAACAGGAAGTCATTTTTTTTAAACCATCCTGAGGATTGAACCCAGGGTTTATCTACTACTGAACTACATCTGCAACTCCATCTATCTATCTATCTATCTATCTATTTATCTACCTATCTATGTATCTATCTTTCTATCTATCTATTTTGAGACAGGATCTCACTATGTTGCCCAGGTTGGCCTCAAAACTCAATCCTCCTGCCTCAGCCTGCCAAGTCACTGAGATTACAGGTATGTGCCACCATGCCCAGCTTGTTTGTCTTCTTATATATTGTTTGTCTTCTTGTATATTCTGGTTGTAAATTCTTTGTTAGTTATATTTATTCCAAGTATATTATCTGAACTGATGTGTTTTTTTTGTAGAATATTTGAAGTATTTCAATCATTTGTACTTATTATTCTTTCTAATGCTGAAAGTGCCCTGTATTTTTTTAAGATGGAGTGTTTTAAACCACACTGTTATGGTTTAGATTAGAGGTCCCCCCAAAAGCTTATCTGTGAGACCTTGCAAAAAAGCTTAGAGGTCGAATGACTGAGTTATAATATCCTAACTACAGACAGATAAGGTGTTGCTGGAGGAGGGGGCTCATTGGGGGCATGTCCTTGGGGTTTATATTTTGTCTATGAGGGTATCTCTCTCTCTCTCTCTCTCTCTCTCTCTCCTTCCTGGGTGCCATGTTCTCAGCTGCTTTGCTCCACCACACACTTCTACTATGATGTTTATTTCACCTTGGGCCCCAAGGAATGGAGCTGGTTGTCTATGGACTGAGACCTCTGAAACCATGAGCCCTAGAAGAAATTTTTCTTCTTCTAACTGTTCTTTTCAGGTCTTTTAGTCATGGCAGTGAAAAAGCTGAATAAAAGAACTATTTGAACCATTTTATAGAAAAAAAAATGTTCAAGATGAATGTATCAGAAACAAAATCTACTGAACCCACAGTTGAGATATTTTTGGATCAGTCATGATTCCTTCAGACCCAATGAATGAGAAGATGCTGACCACTCTTTTAAAAATGATGCCATGTCACTTGGGACTTGATGCTAAGAAAATAATATTGGTTTTATAGTAAACATGCCAGAACCTCTTAAATAAAATGTGACCTGTTCTTCACACAGCTTAGTACACTATTAGAATATGCCAAGGTAGTGGACTGATGCAACTAAGCGCATTTTTTAATACTTATTTTTTATTTGTACACAATACATTTATTTTGTTTATTTATTTTTATGTGGTTCTGAGGATGGAACCCAGGACTTTGCACATGCTAGGTGAGCGCTCTATCTCTGAGCCACCACCCCCACTAAGTGCATTTTTAGACTCTTCTTGGATGTCCTTCAAATTTCATTCAGGCACCTTACAAGAAAATCAACTTGTATACACTTCAACCATATTGAAAAATGGGAATTTATTAAAACTTGATTCTGGGCCAGGCACATAACCTGTTGTTTCATATCCGTTATTACACTTAATCTGACACAAATCCTACCAGATGGGCATAATTGTCTCTAGTCTACAGATTATGAAACTGAGTCAATGATAAAGATTGGGTTACATGCCTAAGGTCACTCAGTCACCAAGCAGCAGAGATTTACTCAATCCTGGCTCTGGCTGACCCCCAAAGCTGTGCTCACCACCACACAGATGGTCCCTGATTTGATAGCTTGACAACAGTTTTTTACCTTTACGTGGTGCAGAAGTATATCCACACAACCTTTCTGTTTACAATTTTCAGTTTGTATTCCATAAATTGCAAAAGATGGTTAACACTTTATTGTGAGATATACTTACATTAGGTGATTTTGTCCAATTGTAGGCTAGTCTAAGTGCTCTGAGCATGTTTAAGGTAGGATAGGCTAAGCTATAATGGTTGATTTGATGTGTGGAATATGTTCTGTATTATCATGCTGCCTCTCATCATATTTACTGGTTTCATAAAAACAAAATCTGTTCTGATAGCAGGTTTACAAAGTGTAGAATTTTTTTTTGTTTGTACACTGTATGCAATGCCATCCCCTAAGTATTATTTGTTTTTACACACTAGGGGCTCAAAAATGTGGTTTTGAACTGTTTTTAACAATGACAGCGGCCAGTGTCAGAGAGTGACAGCTTCAAAGAAGACATGACCAAGTGCTTATCAGTGTCACTGCCTTACTGTTACCTTCATACCCTGTTTGTCTCTTCCATCTGTTTTGTTGTCTGTGCATTTTTGCACCTGTAATTATTTCCTGGTTTCTAAGTTTTCAAATTTGATGGGTTTCCCCCCATTTTGCAGGGGAGAGACTTGAGAACAAATACAGACATTCAGATCTCTGGGATGCCATTTGACAGCTGTGATGGTTATTCTGAACTGTCAACTTGATTGGATTAAGAGATGACTAAGATTAAGAGACTTCTGACTATGTCAAGGAGGGTGTTTCTAGGAATGATTGACACGTGGACCAGCAAACTGAAGAGGAAACCCACCCTAAATGTAAGAGATAGTCGAATAGGTTGGGGACCTGAATGGAACAAAAATGTGGAAGAATGAGGAAGCAAGAGTGGACAAAAGCTCAATTCTTCTTGAGCGGCTTCTTCTGCTGCAATCACCTGAGGACGTCAGACTCCAGCTCCTTCGCTCTTCCAAAGTGGACTCTGACCAATGGCTCTCCAGAGAGTTTCTTTGGTCCCAAACTGGGGCTGCACCACCGCTCCTTCTTGTTTTGAGGCTCCAGCTTCTTGGACTGAAAGGGTACTAATTCCTCCATCTCTTCAGCCTGCAGGTGGCCATTGTGGGGTTATCCAGCTCCTGACTATGTAAGCCAATCTAATAAATTCTTTTTAATAATCCTGCCCCCCCCCCCTCTCTCTCTCTCTCTCTCTCTATATATATATATATATATATATATATATATATATATATATATATATATACACACTTTATTCCTCCAGAGAATCCTGACTAATACAACTGCTTAAGAAACCTTCTGTCATCTGTGATTTGATTGCACTGTGGCTTAGTTTGGGACTTCTGACTTTTTTGCAATTTAAGCTTTTGTTTTGAGAAAACTGTAGATTCACACACAATTTTAAGAAATAATACAGAAAGGTCCTACACACCCTTTATCCAGTTCACCCCAGGGGTAACACCTTTCAATGTTATGGTACAATGTCATAATCAGAATATTGACATAGATCTAGACCTTTCCATCCCCAGGAATATCCTTCACATTCCCCTTTTATATCCGCATCTACCCCTCTCCCCCAACTTTCCCGTTGTTAACCCCTTGCAACCTCTAATCTCTTCTCCACATTTATGATTTTGTCATTTCAAAAATGTTCCCATGAAGGGCATCATATAGTGTGTAATCCCTTGGGATCGGCTTTTTTTCCTCCTTTCTTTGGAGGTTGAGCCAGATCACTTCAGATACGTAGTTCATCTTTGTTTCTGAGTAGTATTCCATGATGTTGACTATACCATCATTCACTTATCAAAAGACATCAATATCACCTTGATATAGCCAAACCAGAAAAAGACAGATAGAAAGAAAGAAGGGAGAGAGGGACGGAGGAAGGGAGGAAGGAAGGTTATTTCCAGCTGTGGCTAATATAAATAAAGCTGCTATAAACATTTCCCCACAGATTTCATGTGAATGTAGTTTCTCTTTTTTCTGGAGTAAATATCCAGCAGTGCAATCATCGGGTCTTAAAATGGTCGCAGGCTTAATTTTTTAAGAAACTTCCCAACTGCTTTTCCGAGTGGTTGTACCATTTTACATTTCTGCCAGAAACGTATGCACAATCTAGTTGCTCTGCATCTTCACCAGCATTTGGTGTTGCCATCTTTCTACTTGTTTATTTATTTATTTTTGTAGAACCAGAGAGACTGAACCAGGATCTTGTGCTTGCAAGGCAAGTGCTCTATTACGGAGCTACAGGCCCAGCCCTTTTTAAATTTTTTTATTTTGAGATAGGGTCCAAGTTGCCCTTGGTTAGCCACAAACAGCCTCCTCAGTAGTTGGGATTACAGGCATGCTCCACTGAGCCCAGCTACAAATCATTTTTAAACAATTTTAAATTCGAAGTAGTTTTAGATGTATGGAACGGTTGAAAAGGTACAACAGAGAGCTCCATCTATCCCTGTGGTTGACTGTACCAATTCAGCTGTGGGATGAATTGTGTCCCCTTTAAATTCATATGCTGGATCCCTAACTCCCAATGTGATGGCATTTAGACGTGGGGTCTTTGGGAGATAATTAGGTTTAGATGGGTTCATGAAGGTGGGGTCCTCCGATGCGGTTAGCATTCTTATAAGAAAAGATAACAGGGCTGGAGCTGGGGCTCAGTGGTAGAGCTCTTGCCGTGCACTTTTGAGGTGCTGGGTTCGATCCTCAGCACCACATAAAAATAAAGATATTGTGTCCATGTACATCTAAAAACAAATTTTTTTTTAAAGGATTCAGAGTTTGGGCTGGGGATGTGGCTCAAGCGGTAGCACGCTCGCCTGGCATGCGTGCGGCCCGGGTTCAATCCTCAGCACCACATACAAACAAAGATGTTGTGTCCGCCGAAAACTAAAAAATAAATATTAAAATTCTCCCTCTCTCTCAAAAAAAAAAAAAAAAAGGCACTAACCTCATCTAAGAGGAAGAAGACCTCATTTTAAAAAAAAAAGGATTCAGAGTTTTCTCTTTCTCTCCCCTTCCCTACCCGCTTCTCCCCTCCCTCCCGCTTCCCTTTTTCTTTCCAGCATCCAGAACTTTGAGAAATAAATGTCACTTGCTTGTGAGCTACCCAGTCCACAGCATTCACTCATAGCAGCTTGCCCACTTTTCTCCTTTGTTGACATCTTATGTTTGTGTGCTGCTTTTTATTAAAACCAAGGCACATTACTATTAAATAAGCCCCAAGGTTTATTTAGATTTCACTAATTTGCTTCTAATGTCCTTTTGATCTTCTAGGATCCCATACAGGGTGCCGCCCTACTTTCTTTGGTCATGCCTCCTTAGCTTTTTGTAGTCTGTGCTAGTTTCTCAGACTTTCCTTGTATGTTAACCTTGACAGTCTTGAAGAGTGATGGCCAGGTATTTGGTAGGGTATCTCTCAATTTGGATTTGTTTGATGCTTTTCTCATGATTAACTAGGGTAGTGGATTTGGGGAGGATTAACTACAGTAGTGGATTTGGTTTTGGATTTGTTTGATGTTTTTCTCATGATTAACTGGGTTTGTGGATTTGAGAAGGATTCACGAAGGTTGAGGTGCCACTCCCACCACATCATATCAAAGGAACACAAAATCAACATGACTGATCATGTCAACCTTGATCACCTGCAAGAGGGAGTGTTTGCCAGGCCTCTCCACTGTCAAGTCCCCTTTCTGCCTGTCCCCACACCCCTTCCATACCTAATCCTTCCAGATCAGTCCCCAGCACACCCACACTCACGGGGGCTAGGGCTTAAACTCCATCACATTGAAGGGAAGTATCTATATACATTATTTGGAATTATTCTGTATTATTTTTTATTTTAGCCATTTTGATAGCTGTGTAGTGATATTTGCATTTCTCTAATGGCTCATGATATTGAACATCTATGCATGTGCTTAGCCATCTGTCCGTTCTCTTAAGTGAAATCTCTCTCCACTTCTTTTTCTCACTTTTTGATGGGATTGTTTCATTTTACCATTAAGAGAGTATTAAAAATATTTTTAGATTATAGTCTATTTTCAGGTATGTTGTTTGTAAATATTTTCCTCAGTCTATAACTTATCTTTCTTTTCATCCTGTTAACAGGGTCCTTCACAGAGCAAAGATTTTTAATTTTGATGAAGTCTAATTTGTCATGTTTTCCTTTTATGGATCACACTTTTGGTCTCAAGTCTAAGAGCTCTTTGCCTCATACTAGATCATGAAACTTTTCTTGTTTTTTTTGGGGGGGGGAGGTGGGGGTGGGGAGGAGGGTGGGGACAGGTTATTAAGGAGTGAACCCAGAGCACTTCACCACTGAGTTACATCCCCAGCCCTTTATATTTTTTATTTTTTAGAGAGGGTCTTGCGAAGTTTCTTAGGTCCTTGCTAAATTGCTGAGGCTGACCTCAAATTTGCAATACTCCTGCCTCAACCTCTTGAATCACAGGGATTACGGGTGTATACCACCACACCTGGCTTTCCTATGTTTTTATCTAAAATTTTTGCATAAGACCTGCATTTAAGTCTGAAATTGATTTCAAGTTAATTTTTGTGTTCAGTGTGATTTAAGTAGAAGTTTATTTTAATATCTATAGCCATCCAATTTCCTTAGCCTCTTTTTTTTTTTTAATTAACGGTTTTTTATTTTATTTGTTTGTTTTGTATTGAGTTTACTTTCCTTCCTCCTTCCACTTAGTACAGACTGTACGAACTCTCACCTTATCACTAAGGGCCTTTCCTAATCTAAGCCCTCGTGGAATCACTCTGTGGCACATTCCCTAGTAAAGTGTAACTTCCCCCATGCGATTATTGCATTTCTCTTTTTTTTTTTTTTTTTTTTTTTTAAAGATAGAGTGAGGGGGGGAGAGAGAGAGAGAATTTTTAGTATTCATTTTTTTAGTTTTCGGCGGACACAACATCTTTGTTTTGTATGTGGTGCTGAGGATCGAACCCGGGCCGCACGCATGCCAGGAGAGCGCGCTACCGCTTGAGCCACATCCCCAGCCCCCTTAGCCTCTTTTGTTAACAAACACTATCATTCCTCCATTATATTGTTTTTGTACCTTTATCCAAAATCAGTTGGATATACTTGTGTAAGTTCTCCATTCAGTTACATTAATATGTGTGTCTATCATTTTGCTTTTAACCTTACTGTAGCTATCAAAAAGACTTAAAACTGGGCAAACTGATTCCTCCCACTTCATTCTTTGTCAAAATTGTTTTTAACTATTCTAGTTCTTTTGCTTTCCATATATATTTTAGAATAATCTTATATATATTTACTAAATTTTTTTTTCTAGAATTTTGATGGAAATTATGTCAAATCTGTGTATCAATTTGGGAAGAACTGACATTCTTACTACTTTGACTCTCTTAATCCACGAACATGGTACACATCTCTGTTTACTTATATCTTCTTTGGTTTCTTTCATCAGTATTTTGTAGTTTCCAACCTAGAGATCTCATACATGTTTTTTCAGTCTTATATCTACGTATTTGTGTCCCCCCCCCAACAGCATGTGTAAATTTTGTTTTTGTTTTTGTTGTTGTTGTTTTACTATTTTATATTTTTAAGTTTTGGTGTCCACATATTTGTTGCTAATGCATAAAAACACAATTTTTGATTTCTGTTTCTCTTATAAATTCATGTGTTAGGTTAGCTTTTTTGTTGTTTGATTACTTGGAATCTTTTTCTGAAAGCAGACAACCAAGTCATCTGCAAATAAGGACAGTTTTATTTCTTTCTTTTCAATCTATGTGCTTTTTTACTTTCTTTGCTTGCCTCTTTCAACTGACTAAAATTTTTGGCATTATGTCAAAAGAAGTAATGAGTGCAGACATCTTCATCTTGTTCCTGTTCTTATGGAAAAAAACATTCAGTTTTTCACTACTAAGTACAATTTCAGCTACAGGGTTTTAGTAGATTTTTTGTTGTTGTTGTTATCAAGTTGAAGGAATTTTCTTCTCTCCTTTTTTTTTTCCCTGTAAGTTTTTAATATTAATGCGAATTAAGATTTGACAAATGCTTTTTCTACATTAGTTGATATGATAATGTGATTTTTATTATTTTACTTGTTGATATGGTAGATTTGCTGATTTTCAAATATTAAACCAACATTGCATCCCTAGCATAAACTACAGTCGGTCATGATGTGTGATTCTTTTTATACATTGCTGAATTATTTGTTGTGATAGGATCATATCTATAATCATGAGACATATTGGTCTTTTGTCCCCTCCCCAACTATCTTTAGTTTTGCTCTCAGGGTAATATTAGTTCCATAAAATGTATTAGGAAATGTTTCTTTTAATTTCTAGAAGAAATAGTGCAGAATTAATGCTAATTCCTTCTGCAATGTTTTGTAGAATTCTCTAGAGAAACCATGTGGTCTTGAGAACTTCTTTCTCTGACTCTTAAAACTATAAATTAAATTCTCTCAGTATTATCAGTCTATTCAAATTTTCTATTTAGTATTTGTTGAGCTTCTGGTGCTTTATGTTTTTCAAGGAAGTGTCATTTCATGTAACTTTCCAAATATATATGTGTTGAATTGTTTGTAGCATTCATTTAGTATCCTTTGATGGTCATAGGATTTTCTTTATGTCTGAGATACATCAGACAAAATAATAACTGTGGGAACTCAACACTGTGCTTTTCCTTGAGTCTGAGGTCCTTGGCAAGTCTATCTTTATCTTCTTTTCAACTTTCATCCTTATGTTTGTTTTACTTATTAATGTCTAGGGGTGCTCATTGTGCTTAATGATCAAAATAGAGAAACATACATCTACTCCATCATTTTGGAAGCAAGGTCAGACTTTTCACTGTAATTAAACTGACTTACACAGAATCCCTTACATTTAAGCAGTTTAAAGTTAAGTCGAACACAACACACATAAACTGGGGATCTATAGAAGACAGTTATAATCTAGGCTAAATTTTGCAGTGTCAGAACATCAGAATTGTGGGAATTCAAAGAAAGGGGACAGAAGAAAGAAAGACCTCTGCATGTCTTTGTATATTGTAAAATATTTTGTTGGGGTATTTAAAAGGGTACTCTTGCGACAACACTGAGCATTTCAAATAAGACTGAGGTTTGAAAAATAGCTGATAATCATATGAGGCATTCAATGATATCTGTGTAGACAGGCCTTATTTCCATGATATCACCCCAGTACTCAATCCTGTCAATTCATTCAGTAGGGTTATTCAGAGATAAATATCACAGTGAGTCATCTTACATAAACACCACATTACACAGTCCAGTATCCCTATGTGGACTGAGGCTCCAAGCCTAACACCAGATTCCTGTTGTGTAAAGATATCTATTTTAAGAAAGAAGTCTCCAGTCTTCCAGGTGTTTCCAAAGAGATACATGATTCCCTCTGGACATACAGAGGTTGAGTTTCCATTCTATTCAGATGTGCTGGCCTTGTGTTGAATACAGCCTCCTCACACATAGCTTTGAGGGATGAAGGGATGTGTGTGCTCTTGGCTAATGTGGGGTGTGGCTTTCATGGGGTGTATGAAAGGGTGTGTGCTTGGCAGAGCTACTCCCTTGGGGCTCCTGGGTGTCTTGCAGCTCCCTGCTGCCCACCCACTCTTCCTTTCTCCAGTGAAGATTTGAGGCCTTCAGGTCACCAGCCCTCTCTCTGGGTGTGTTCTTACTCTTTGCAAAGATTTGCAAGATCTTTGTCTAGAAACCTAGCCTCTGATTTACTGTTTCAGACTGTCGATGGCAAAGGATGCCTGGTAGCTTTCCCTGCTCAAAAAACGGTCTTAGGAGAGCTTACAGAGTTAGTCACTTTGGTTGAGGACGATATAGCTGACTTGGGAACTGAAACACATGCTTTCTGCAGCTATTACTGTTCTCCAGACCTCAGCTTACCTGTTTTGGGTTTTTGTTTGTTTGTTTTTGTTTTTGTTTGTTGTTCTTATTGGAAAAGGGGATAGAATACCCAGGCACATTTTCCTGCCAAGCTACATCCCTAGTCCTTTTCATTTTTCATTTTGAGACAGGGTCTTGCTAAATTGCCCAGGCTGGCCTCAATCTTGCAATCCTCCTGCCTCAGCCTCCCAAATTGCTGGCATTACAGGTATGTGACACCACGCCAAGCTTCAGCTTACCTACCTGTAAATCTAATGTTATGGAATTATTGTGCAAAAAAAATAACATTCATTATCCAACTTTTGAGAGAATAATCATGTGGGCCTGCCGTATAATGGTGATATCCTAGGATAAGATTTCATCCACTGGGTGATTGCATGCAGTGGTAACAGAGACCTTGAAAAAAGAAAAGTCGATCCATATGTTTCCCCTCATATGTGGAAGATAGAGAGGAAACGGAAAAGAAAGGTGGGGGTGATGGTGTGAAAAGCCCAGGGAGATCAGTAGAATAGATGAAGGGGATGGATTGGGGTGGGGGAATGGAGAAATGCTGGGGGATGACATTTGCCAAATCATATTGTTATATTGTGTGCATATGTAACAACAAATCCCACTGTTTCATACAATTATAACATACCAATAAAAAATGCGAAGAAAAAAATATACTAATTCTATCCTTTCCTTAAATTAAAAACACAGAGAGAGAGAGAGTAAATAAATAGGCTAATCTGTCTGTATACAAAGAGCTCAGAGGTAGGCAGTTTAAAAGGCCAAATTGGCAATTCAGTCACAAATGTACCAGTTCCCTTGTCATTCTGCTTTACAATTAATATACTGCCTCTGTTCTCAGGAGAGCTTCATGGACACAAAATGGCGATTGGAACTCCAGCCACAACTTCTCAATTCCAAACATTAAGAAAATGAAGAGTAGAAGCAAAAGGCTTATGCCAGCTCAGTTAGTCCTCGTTTGTAAGAACTCTCTTTAATCCCCAACAAGATCTTCTACTTGTATCTTAGTCCAGAGTTGGCCACGTGGGCCACCCTGTGTGCAGATGGGGATGGGAAATGGTCTTCATTGATACCTGCATCCTCAAATAGGGTCCTGTCAGTAAGGAAGGAGGGGAAAATTGGCAGATAGTTACAGACCCTGCTACCAACATTGCTATGAATCAGCTTGGGCTTTTTTGATATTATTAGGGACATTCATTATCCACAAATTTGTAATAAGTGTCCACATTCATTGCCAAATTGTTTCATTCAAAGCAAGGATGTTCTTAAGATGCCAGACCACTGGAAGTTCACAGATTTAAGTGACTGAGTCAAAGGGTAGAAAATACTGGTCCTTTTTTGCAAGTTCTCATCCGTCCTCTGAGGTAGTTCAACCCTAAAAATAGTCTGACTATTAACCCATGTGCTTTATAGAGAGTTTCCTATACAGAGCACTTTCAGGGTGGTGACCCCATTGACTCCTCTGAACCAGTGTGACAGAGAGCAAATGCTATTGTCCCCTCTCTGCATAATTGGCCATGCTCGAGCTGTGGCAGGACTAGAAATCCAGATCTTCTGACGTCAATTCCAACTTCTTCTTTTACATAATCTATCAAATAATAACATATATCCATACACTCTCTAAAACCTTAAGCCCACATTTATCTCCACTGTTTTAGTGGATCCTCATAATAACCATGGCAGGGAGACAGAACAATTATTAAATTTCCATATTATATCCATGGATATAAACTGAGGCTTAACAATGGTTAGTTGCAGGACCAGAACTTGAACCCAGCACTTTGAATGTCATAAAAAGTTTTTTTTTCTTTTTCTTTTTCCTATTTATTTATTTATACCAGGGATTGAATTCAAGGGTGCTTAACCACTGAGCCACATCCCCAGCACTTTTTATATTTTGTTTCAACTTGCTGAAGCTGGCTTTGAACTTGCCATCCTCCTGCCTCAGCCTCCCGTGTCACTGGAATTATAGGCATGCACCATCACTCCTGCCTAATAAGGTTCTTTATTTTGGAATCTCGAGTATCTCAAATAATTGGGCTCCAGAGCAGACACAGGACAGAGGCTGGCTGGGACTCCAGGCAATCCGGGAGGGGTGAGGCTGGAAGGCATGTTTTTCTTGCCCCCACCTCCCTTGGAGGGCTGCAAACCCCTCGCACTCCCAGATGGGACTGCAGGGATCTCCCAGCCACCTCAATGTAAATCACAGGAAGGAGGGAGAAATCTTCCCCAGTGATTGCCCTGAGAAATGTTTTCTTTTCCCAGGAGATGTATTTGACACAAGATAAAGGACCCGTGAAGAAAACAAACTTCACCACGCTGTGCCTGGCGTTGCTGCTTGCTTTTCTTCCGCCTCCCCTGCCCCTGCCCCCTCTCACACTCACTCATCCTTTGAAGACAGCATATGAACTTCCTTCCAAGGAGAGTGATTTCTGCAAAGCATTTCTCGCAGGGACTACCTTTCAGGTGACCTTCTAGATTTGGGATCTCCAGGTCCCACTGCCCTCCAAGGGGACAACGCCCCCAAACTATGCTCATGAGTGTTTTCAAGAACGGACCAATCTTGAGGTGGGTGTGCTTTGGAGTCTAACCCAGAGATCTAAAAACTTGGTAAAAATCCTTAAATTCTGGCCTAGTTGCTAGTTCAGGGGCAAAAATCAGGCTGCCTCAACCCCTGCCTACCTGGGGTAGAATGAGCACAACCAGCAGGACACCCAGGCCCCAGGATCTAGCTGAGTTTGAGCAAAGGCCCCATGCATGCTTCTCCCCACCCCAATGATGCATACAAGTTGGAAGATGGATGGCCAGGTTGTGGAAGAGGCCAGCACTGAGCACCCCCAGGCTCAGCAGGCTCCCTGGATAACCAATGTGAGTCTTCTGGGTCAAGCAGAACAAGATAGTCAGTTGTTTCCGCTTCTCCAAGAAATCCTCCCCCGCCTGCCCCTTCTGGAGCAAGCGCTCCTCTCCACACCGGAACTCTCCTACTCTGTTGCTTTGTTCTGTTGTTTAAGGTCTCCTGCCCCATAGGGTGGTCATCTCAGTCCACACCTACCATCTGCCCTCCTCTCTCCCCCTCGTGACACCAGTTCCTTGCTGGTGTCCAGTGTATCTCCTGGCATTGTTCTGGGTGTTTTGCTCTGATCTTCCCACCAGTGCAGGAGGTATTCTTTTCTCTCCTCATAGAGGAGTGCATTTAAGTTGTATGAGAATGTAGCCATTTCCCAATGTCACCAAAATTGGAACCCAGGTTGGTCCGAGGGAAGCTTTGAGAGGAAACAACCCTTGGAGCAGTCCATCTGTTTCCCACCGGACCTCTGCCAGAGCATGACTGTCATGCTTTGAGTAACTCTTTCTCAACACATCCTCCTGCTGCGTGTGTGATGCCCAGATCTTTGTTGGGTCTATAAATTGTGCTGTGAGACGAGCTCTTGGCCAGCACAGGGAACTGAGGAGCCTGTTCTTACTGGTAGTTCAGCCTCGTCTGGGCCCTCTCTCCTGCAGGCACTCCCTGCCACCTCCCAGGCTGGGCCAGTTGTTAAAATGTGACTTCCTCCCATTAATTAGAAAGGGCCTCTGCTGATTCCTAACACAGACCCAGAATGGTCATCCAAGAGAGCTTACAAAACACTCTCTGGATCCCTTATGTGCTGAGAAATCCAGACCAGCTGGATGACATTTTCTCCCAATATTCATAAGGCTACAGCAATTAAGAGGAAAGGGCTTGCACCTCGGTCCTGGGGGTGGAGTCCAGCTTAGAGCTGTGGAGGAGCTGCTCAAGGCCCCAGCCCACCTCCTCCCTCTGCCCCTGCTGCTCCCTGTCCAAGATGTCGGGGCCTCCCCTGCCTCACAGGATGGTGCCAAAACACTGTGGGTCAGGGGTCAGGCCCCTCGCTGGTTTCAGCCTCTTTTCCTGCAATCTTGCAAAGAAGGAGTAGAACTTGATGGGAAAACTTGATGGGGTTGAGAGACGTGGCAGATTTCATCTTAAGCTGGATAATGGTTTCATTGGATTCAGAGTCTGCTAATGCCTCAGATTCGGTCTCTGCAAAATAGAAAGGTTCAGCTTCTCTAAGCTCACAGTGTGTCAGAGGCAAACTGAATCACAGGGTGATAATAATACATCCTTGAACCCTTGAGCATCATCATGGAGATCAATCATAAGCACTTCAGTCCAATGTTCCCCTGTGCTTTTTCCCCAAGTGTGTCAGTCAGCTTTTCGTCACTGTGACAAAATACTTGAGCCAACAACTTATAAGGAGAAAAGGTTTATTCTGGCTCGTGTTTCCAGGATTTCAGTCTATGGTTGGTTGGCTCTACCATCTGGGGAGCTGTGGCAAGGAGCACATTGTGGCAGAGAGCTTGAGGTGGAGCAAAGCTGCTACCTCATAGAGTCCAGGAAGGAGAGAGAGAGAGAGAGAGAGAGAGAGAGAGAGAGAGAGAGAGATGGAGGGAGGGAGAGAGAGAGAAAGGGAGGGAGGGAGAGAGAGAAAGAATGGGTATCTCAAGAACCTCTTTAAGGACTGGGGCTGTGGCTCAGTGGTAGTGCGCTTGCCTCACATGTGTGAGGCACTGGGTTTGATTCTCAGTACCGCATATAAGTAAAGAATCAACAACTAAAAAAAAATTTTTTAAAAGAAAAAAGAACCCCTTTAAGAGCACACTCCCAGTAACCAAACTTCCTTCCTTTGGACTCCCAAATTTTCACCATCCCCCCGTAGTGCTGCAGCCTGGTGACCAAGCTTGTAATACATGGGCTTTTGGAAGACATTTAAGATCCAAAGCATTACACCACTCTGTCAGTTGCTCAGGAAATAAAATTATAAAGTTAGCCTGAGTAAACCATATAAATTAGGAAGTATGTGAAGAGGTACACCATAGGATGTCTGTCCTGAAAGGATTCTTAGAGTCTGTTTATTGTAAAGGTATCAAAATTAAATAGAAATCATGTTCAGATCATCCTTTGCCTGGTTTCAGCCTCTATTGCTAATACACGTTGACCAGGTGGGCATCATCCTTCCTCTGAAGACCACCAGGTACTTTCTTTCTTTTTTTTTTAAGTTGTAGTTGGGAACAATACCTTTATTTTATTTATTTATATGTGGTGCTGAGATTGAACCCAGAGCCTGGCACGTGCTAGGCGAGCGCTCTACCCCTGAGCCACAACCCCAGCCC